>NC_132997.1:99217270-99512270 GCF_048564905.1 Vicugna pacos | reverse complement strand
ACATGAACACTGCAGGATCCTTGCGGGGGCAAACTCACAAGTGTAGCCACTTCAGGGTTTTAGAATGCATCCAGTTGGGATAAAAGCCCCTTTTGCTGGTTTTAGTTATTTAAAAATATAAGTTTGACCCTTCTGTACCACACAGATGGCTCGAAACAAAGATGACAGCATCCCAGTCTGACTTCTCCACAAGTCGGGTCCTAACTACATGCTCCTCCTTCCTGGGCCAACTCAAGTCCCCCTCAGTTCTGAGGCCACGAGAAATGTCTCTGCTCCTGCTCAGAGTCCCCAGGGCCCTCTGTCCTCACTGCCGCAGGGCCAGAGGCAGGGGCCCAGGGGTGTCCTTGGTTCTGGGCCCCACTGCCCTCCCTTCTACCACTGGACCCCAGAAGGCTCTGAATGTGATTTTTCCAGCACAGGCCAAGCAGCGCCTGATTTACTAGTCTCACACCCGCAGCACCCCGCACGCCGGGCTGAAGGATGCCGATCAATGCTGCTCACAAGTGGCGTGCAGGTGCTGAGACCAAGGAGGAAGGAAGGGTCTGGCTGTCTGGCCGCAAGGAACAGAGGTGCAAGGGAGGCCAGGCTGGCCCAGGAAGAGGAGGTTCTGCCCAGTGAGGAGGGAAGGCTGACCGGTGTGGGGATGGACACATCTCAGAGCAGCTCCCAAGGCCAAGGGCAGCTGCCGTTTCCCTGCTGGAGGCTGGAGACTGTCCCATGAAGTCATCACCAGGCTGGACAGCGACACCATCACTGGCCCAGAATGTCGGCCTGAGGCGGGAAGCACCCCAGCGAGAAGGGGCAGAGACAGTGACCTGGGTCACCAAGTGTGGTCGGAGGGGAGAGTTCAGAGTAAAACCCCGGCACCCATGATCCAAGGACTTTCTGCTTCCAGGCGGATCATCTGGTCCCAAGAACAAAAGGAGCCAGTTCAGACGGGCAGACACCTCCTTAAACACAGGCCTGACCATGAGCCCTGACCGCTCCCAGCCAGCAACCTCAGACCGGCCGAGCACTTCCCCACCGTGGTCCAGACACCCAGGGGATGGTCAAAGCCAGCCTCCAGGAGAGGCCGCTCGTGCTCGTGCCTGGTTTAGCATGTGCATGTTGCTGGTCCTCACGGCTGACACACATATGAAGGATGTCCTACGTAAAGAGCACCCTGACCTGAGCCCAGGGTGTCACTCCCTTCAAGTTCAGAGCCTGGGAGCGTGTCCCTCCACAAGAACAAGGGGATGAAGCAGACCCGGGCTCTGCCGTCCAGTGCAGAGAGTGCAAAAAGCAAAACCAGGCAAGTTAATTAGAATAACGACAAACTGCAGCCAGCCCTCTAAGAGAAACAAGCCTGGGCGGGGGCAGGGGAGGGTGGACGGGGCAGGCTCTGCGCGCTAACCGCGTTCCAAGCACACTGCCAGGGACACTTAACAGAGCTGTGGATTTAATTTTTGCCCTAATTTAATCCTTACAACAGCCCTGTTTGGAAGGTTTGACTTCCTTTCGATGGATGAAGAAATGGTGGCCCGGGGTGAAGTTCGGTGCCTTGTCTAACGTGGAGCACCTGTGGAGTCAGACTCAGCCCCCCCCCCCCGGCCTCCCCTGGCCTCCGGGGCAGAGCCCGGGCGTGCGAGTCCATCTACAGGGCCTTCCGCAGTGGGGCCTCCTTTCTCACGTCCTCCTCACCTCTGCCCCTTTCCTTCCAGTCTCTTGCTTTGTGCACTTGACCTTCATGCCCTCAGACTGACCTTCCCAGGTCCCGATCTCGGCCACCTCCCGGCCTGTGAGCCCACAGCACCACGGGCTCATCCCACACCACAGCCTCCTTTGTCATCATTACTTTCTCATCTGGTTTCCCTAAAGGCTCACGACCTGTCTGTTCTAATCCATTCGTTTGCTCATTCAGTGAATACTTGCCCAACATCTACCCTGTGCTGGACAAGGTTACAGGTGCTCGAGATACAGAGGAATCAGACAGACACAGCCCTCCCACAGCATTTGTTCTGGGCAAGGGCCACAATGGCACAGACCACAAACCCACCCGAATGGACGAACAGTATAACGTCACCTGCTCTGAAGACTGCTCGGCAGGTGAGGGTGGGAGGCTGGAGGGGGGCCGGGGGGGGCAGCGCCCCACAGAGAGGCTGGGCGGGGAGGGCCTCTCTGAGCAAGTGGTACCCGAGCTTGGGCACCAGCTCCGGCAGGGAGAGGCCATCTGCAGATGTTCATGTAAGGAAGGTGTTAGAGGAAGGAAGAGAGCCTGGAGATACTCAAATGCTTCCTGAAATAAGGGTGGTTTGGGGCAAAAGATGAAAAAAAAAATTCAGGTCATTGTCACACAAATTAAAGGCTAAATTTTTGGTTTAAGAATTCTGTCAAATTTCTAAAAAGTTGACGTAACAGTATTCAGCGCCCTGAGTTGCAGGATGCCACAAGACTCAGGCTGGTTTTTTCAGGCCAAACAGAGGATGCTGTGAACGGGGACATGACAAAGAGGCATCACCAACAGGTAGGTCACAAGTTGCTTAAAAGCTGAAGAAATCATTAGTTCCTGTGTGAATGTAGAAGTCGGCGTGCTGGGGCCCTTTGCTGCTGAATTAACAGGCACGAAGCCTGCAGGTGGCTCCCACCGAGCAGAGCGTGGCGGCCCGGGCCCCGCGCGTCCCCGGGGAGGAGCCGGAGGAGGACGCGGCTCAGCTCCCTCCGCGCCCGCTGCGGCCACCCCTTCCTCGCACGTCTGTGCGCCAGGGCCCCGCTCAAACGGGCTCTCTGCCTTTGAACCCTTCCCCCTGGATCTGTCAGCCCCAAGAGAGACGCGGGCACTTCAAGACCGTGAAACTCAAACCCTGAGCAACTCAAAGCCACGCTTCTTTTCATGTTTTAAACATCTGAATTCTCCAAACCGCTTCCTCCAGTTTTCCTCCTCGCATCAAACCTCCTGTTCTCTGGGAGATCTCTGGCCGGCCAGGCCGGCCTCCTCCCACCGACACAGCCTGCCCTGAGTGGGAGACGCCTAACCCTGGGTGGTCCCAAGCCAGCCACAGCCCCACGAGGTGCAGGGGCAGAGGGGCGGGACAAAAGACGACAGGGTCACTTGGCTTCCCGAACACGTTTCCACTTGGCCACGAATCGCCTTTTCTGTCCAAAAGTCATCAATAAAAACGGAGCCAGAAGAGTCGCTCTGCGTTCTGCTGGCCTGATCTCCTCGACAGGCCACTGTCACCTGTGTCTCCTGTTGCTTTTTTCAACTGTGGAGCTACTGACCTAGGGTTCTCCACAGGGCAGGTGCCTGCCTACGGATGCTCAGAAAACGCAGTGGCATTTCTGGCTGTCACAGTGACGGGGGATGCTACCAGCATTTAGTGAGCAGGTGGTCAGCTCAAAGACGGGTATGTCTCAAATGCCAAGGATGCCTCCAGTTGAAAAACCTGAAAGCCAGCTCTGCTGACTCATGTGGGATCACAGGCGGGCAGTTATAATTACCAGCAATGCCATCCACCAGAGATAACCACTGTTTGTTGAACATAGTCCTTTCAGTATTTTATTTTTAATCATTGAAGTTTTCTTTTGATAAAGTCAGGTGGCATGTTTATAATAAGGCTCTTCCTTGGTTACAAAGACGCCTGAGAGCATAATTTTAAACAAATGCAGAATATTCCCATGTGCAGATAAATAGTGATTTGTTTAACACCTCCCCCACTGTGCGTGTGGGCATTCAGATTGTCTACTTTCTTTTGTAATCACGGTTTATCACAGAGATAAACCACTGAAGCTCCCCCTCCCCCCAGTCCGTGGCCGTGTGAGGCGACCATCGCACAACTGTTTAAGCGCCACGTTGTAATGAACGGCTCTGTATTCCGGGAAACACCCGTCTGAGGGGAAAGGCTGCCTGACTCCACTGCTAGCTGGCTCCGCCCCTGCCCAAGGAGGGTTTTCACCATCTATTAATGGACTATTCTTCAAAAGTGGCCCTAGCAGAATTAAGAGCAGAGTGCCTAGGAGGAAATAAGCCTTCATTTGTCTTGCAAATTAAACTCTATTAACCCCACAGGCTGCTCCCTGAACATGCTTCTAATATTAGTTACACGGCATACATTATGTAGATTTCATGTTTTCAGCATTATATTCGATGCAAAACTGCTTCAAAATTCTAGAACGTTTTTAAAACCATCCAAAGGAATTCTAATGTTCCAATACAGAGGAAGTCTGGAGAAAGGACATGTTAGTTCTGAGTCTGTCCGGTGCTCAATTATGCAGGTTATAATTGTCAACTAAATATCAAAGGATCAAAGACAGAAAACAGTCCAGTGGGTTGCTCTGTTTGCTTAATTTTTCCCCCAAAAGATTTATCAGGCACAAAGGTGAAAGTACCTTAGTTTGAACAATTTAAAGTCTGGTTCTTGTGAATTATGCCCTAAGAGAAAGTTTGAAATCCAGACTTTATCACTTCCTCTTGAAGCAATTACACCATCAGCCACCCTCCTGCGCTCTCCAGTGATGGACGCACGGAACAGCTTCGGAGAACTTGTAAAACTGGAACTTCCCCATACAAACTTGAGAATCGTCTGTCAAGCTCTACAAAAAGCCCTGCTGAGACTTTGACTGGGATTGAATTAAACCCACTAATCAATATGGGGAGAACCAGAAAAACTGACAATGCTGCCTCGCAATCCAAGAACACAGATCGTCTCTCCAGTTGCTAAGGAATGATTTTATTTATCTTATTAGGGTTTTGTAGTTTTCGGCGTACACATCCTACAAATATTGTCAATAGCAATCTATTTTTGGGGGGGTTTGCTATCATTGTAAATAAAACTATATTTTTAAAATTTCCAATATTCATCGTTAGTAAATGGAAATATAGTTGGTTCGGTATGCCGAACAGTTTTTTGAAGGTTTAAAAAATTAAAAAAATTTTTATTTTGTTTTTGTTTAAACTGAAGTTTAGTCAGCTTACAGTGTTGTATTAATTTTTGACGTACAGCACAGAGATTCAGTTATACATACATTCATGTTTTTGGATTTCTATATGCAGACAATCATGCCTTCTATAAAGTTTTATTTCTTCCTTTTCCAAAAGGGGTGTGTGTGCATGTGTGTGAGCACACGTGTGTCTGCGTGCGCACGTGTGTGCTGTGTTTTTCCTTGCTGTACCGCGCTGGCCAGGATTTCCAGCTGAGCAGGTGTCGTAAGAGTAGCCTCTGTCTTGATTCTGATCTTGGAGGGAAAGCATTCAGTCTTTCCTCATTAGGTAGAGTGTTAGCTGCAGGTATTCATAGGTGCCTTTTTAAAAAAAAAACAGATGAAGAATTTCCTTTCTGTGTATCTACTGAGATGCTCAGAGTTCATGTTCATTGCCTTTTCTGTTGACATGGTGAATTGATTTCTTTTTTTTTTAACATTTTTTATTGACTTATAATCATTTTACAATGTTGTGTCAAATTCCAGTGTAGAGCACAATTTTTCAGTTATACATGAACATATATATATTCATTGTCACATTTTTTTCTCTGTGTGCTACCATAAGATCTTGTGTACACTTTCCTGTGCTATACAGTATAATCTTGTTTATCTATTCTACAATTTTGAAATCCTGTCTATTCCTTCCCACCCTCTGCCCCCTTGGCAACCACAAGTTTGTATTCTATGTCTATGAGTCTATTTCTGTTTTGTATTTATGCTTTGTTTTTTTGTTTTTGTTTTTTAGATTCCACATATAAGTGATCTCATATGGTATTTTTCTTTCTCTTTCCGGCTCACTTCACTTAGAATAACATTCTCCAGGAGCATCCATGTTGCTGCAAATGGCGTTATGCTGTTGGTTTTTATGGCTGAGTAGTATTCCATTGTATAAATACACCACATCTTTTTAACCAGTCATCTGTTGATGGACATTGAGGCTGTTTCCATGTCTTGGCTATTGTGAATAGTGCTGCTATGAACACTGGGGTGCAGGTGTGAATTGATTTCAACTACTGAGCAGTTGTATGTTTCTGGGATAAACTCAACTTGTTCGTGTTGCATCATCTTTTTTATATACTGTAGTTTCAATTTGCTAGTATTCTTGAGGATTTATGCATCTATGTTAATGAGGAGCTGTCTTTTAATGATTTTTCAATCTTTTAATCTACTTGCGGTATTAAGGTAACGTTGGCATTATGAAATGAGGTGGAAAGGGTTCTCTCCTTGGGTATTCCCTGGAAGAGTTTTCGGAGAAATGATATTAATTGTTTTATAAATGGCTGGTTGAATTTATCAGCGAAGCCATTTGAGCTTGAATTTTCCTTTACGGCAAAGTTTCTGCTCTGAGTCAGTTCGTATAACAGGTACAAGACTGGTTCGGTTCTCTATTGCTTCTGGAGTGAGCTTTGGAACTTCTGCCTTTCAGAAAAGAATTCTGTTTATCTAAGTAGCCCAATGTCTGGGCACAGCTGTTCTTTCCACGTACTTCTTAACCTTTTCAGCTTCAGTAGGATTTGTAGCAATGTCTCCTTTTTCGTTCTTAACACTGTTAACTTGTGCCTTCTTTTCTTTTTTTCCTACTCTGGCTAGAGATTTATTAACTTTCTTGATATTTTTAAAACAATCAGCTTTAGATTCATGGGTATTTTCTACTGTTTCTCTGTTTTCAGTTTCATCAGTCTCTGCTCTTATCTTTATTACTCCTTCCTTTTGTCTGCTTTGGCTTCAATTTGCTCTTATCTTCCCGGTTTTTAAAGAAGCTTAGATCATTGTTTTGAGATTTTTTTTTGGCCTGATATAAACACTTAATGCTATGAATTTCCCACAAAGCACAACATTAGCTGCACCTCACAACTTTTGATAAGCATTCCCCTATGATGTCTTCTCTGAAAAGTGAGCTAATTTCAAATATTTTGTATTTTCACATATTTTTGTTAATAATCATTTAATTTCACTGTAGTGAGAGGAAAGATTTTGCACAGTTTAAATACTTTAAAATTATTCAGAATTTTCTCATGGCTCAGAACATGGTCTATCTTAGAAATGACCCAGGTGCACTTGTAGTGAACATGTATTTGGCCTTTGTTGAGAGGAATGTTCTATAAATGTCATTACAAGGCAATGGATAAGGAGTTCAGGTTGTCCATATACTTAGCGATTTTAGGTTAATTTGTTTTATTCATCACCAAGAAAGGAGTAGTGAAATGTTCTTTTATAACTGTAGACTTGTCTATTTCTCCTTTTTATTTTTGCTTCATATACTCAGTTGCTGGGTGCACAACCATTGAAGACTAGTACACTTCTCGGTGAATTAACCATTTTATTGTTAGGCAATGTTCTCTATCTCTAGTAATCCTTGTTCTAATATTTGTCTAATATTACCATAATCACTTCAAGTTCTTTTTGATTAGTGTTCTCATGGTCTATCTTTTACCTTTCTTATATTTTTTTAGGTCTATCTTCCTATTTAAAGTGGGTTTCCTTTCAACAGTACGTATTTGGGTCTTGATTTTTTTCCTCTCGCAATTTTACAATTTGTTTCATAACTGGTACACTTAGACTATTATATTTAATGTAACCATTGCCATGATGGGATTAAAATATGCCATCTTGTTGGCAGCTAAAGCAGTATTTAGCAGGAAATTAATAGCTTTAGAGGACTGTATTTGAAAAAGAGGACAGATGAATAATCAAAGATGTATGCTTTCCTCTAAGTAGCTGGAAATAGAACAAATTAAACACAAGGGAGATAAAAAAAAGAGGAGATGATTTCTAAAGACTAAAATCAACAAAGTAGAAGACAAGAAAAACAAAAATAGAGAAAATTCAAAGGAAAAACTGCCTTTGTTTTAAAGTATTAATGAAATGGGTAAATCTCTTCTTGGATTCACCCCCCCACCCAACCTAAGAGAGAAAATGGGGGGAGAAGGAAACACTACGTTTTTTCAAGTGCACAATACATAAAGATAATCAATCACACCTAAGCTGCTTTCACTGTAAAAATGAAAAAATAGTTTAGCACTTAAAAAATAATTCACTACATTAACTATGGGAAAAAAAGAAGTCAAAGCAGAATAAAGATCTGATAAAATTCATCAACGTATATTCATGATAAAAGCTCTCAGCAAACCAGAGATTGAATAGAAATATCCTTATTTTGATAAAAATATCTATTTAAAAATCTTAAGAGTTAAATATTAAACCTGAATGGTGAATATTGACTGCATTTCCCCTGAAGTCACGAATAAGACCAGGATGTCCACTCCCACAGTCTTATTTAACATTGCACACAGATGAAATGACTGTGCACATAGGAAATCTAAAAGAAAGTACAAGAACAGAATACATGAACTTAGGAAGATTATATGATAAAAAGTTAATACACAAAACCCAATTATAAAGTATGCCAGCAGCAACTGGAAACTGAGGAAGAAAATAATACCATTTATGATAGCAACAACATAAAACATACTAGCACACACTTAATAAAAAGCGTGTAAGACTTCTGCAACTGAAAACCATGACACTCTGTTGGCAGAAGTTAAAGAATCAAATAAATGAAACAGATACCACATTACTTAACTGCAAGACATTACTGAGGCTGGATTATCCTCAAATCATCTGGGGAACCAAGGTAATGTCAATCAAATTTCCAAGACGGTTTGGGAGGGTTTGATTTCATTACAGACAACTGATTACATTTGTTCGGAAATTTATAGGACCTAAAATAGACATAATAATAAAGCGGAACAAACTTCAAGAGCTCACATATCTCATTTCAGCCTTGCAGAGTGAAGCTTCAACAATCACGATAATGTACTACTGGTGTAGGAATACAGGGATTGAGAAACAGGACAGAGAATCCAGAAATAAACACACAAGTACAGTGTCAACTGATTTCTGACAAAAGCACATAGATAATCGAATAGGAAAGAAAGTTGGTAACATCACTGAATAAATACATAGAGGGAAAAAGGAACCTTGACTGCTTTCATCACATCATATTCAAAAGTGCATTTTCCATGGGCTATAGGCCTAATCATGAAAGAGTACAAAACCTCCAAGAAAACACAACATCTTAGAGGAGGCAAGGACATGTTTAAATGGGCAGAAGGAATATATAAGAATGATCAATAGGCACATGAAAAGATACTCAATGTTACTACTCATTAGAAAACTTAAAACCACAACGAGATACTCCTGTACAGCAATGAAATGGCTAAAACTAGAAAAGACTGACAGCACCTTTTTTGACACAAACATGGGGATTTCTCCTATCTTGTTGGTACAATTCTTTTGGAAGATGACTGGCTGTATCTACTAAAGCTGAATACACACCTATACAACGGCACAGGAAGTCCACTCCTACAGAGTATCAGTGAGGACGTAGTTCAACACAACAGCATCAATTAACTGGATATACCTGACATTTATAGACTACTTTATCCAACAACAGAAATATACATTCTTTCAAATTCCCATGGAAAATTCATCAAGACAGATCACATTTTGAACCGTAAAACACATGCTAACAAATTTAAAATAGAAATCATATAACATCACTATCAAACTACAATGGAAAAACTATAAATCAGTAACAGAGATAAAACTGGAAAACCCCCAAATGCTTGGAGATTAAACATACTTTTAAAAAATATATGGGTCACAGAAGAAATTTCAAGATTAATTTTAAAACATTTTGAATTAAATGAAAGCGGAAACACAACTTACCAAAATTTGTTAGATACAGTGAAAGCAGTGCTTAGAGGGAAATTTATACCAATGAATGCACATATAAGAAAAGAAGAGAAATCTAAAACAAGTAAGCTAAGTTTATACCTTAGGAAACTAGAAAAATAAGAGTAAATTAAAACCAAAGTAATCATAAGAATAATTAGAGCAGAAATCAACAGAGCAAAATGAACAAAAATCAAAAGCTGTTTTTTTGGTAAAGATCAATAAAATTGGTATGTCTCTAGCCAAACTAACTAAGAATTAAAGATAGAAGACACAAATTACATCAGAAATGAGAGATGAGACATCACTACAGATCCCATGGACATTAAAATGATGAAGGAATAATATGAACAAATCTATGTGCACAATTTGATATTCTAGATAAAATAGAAGAATTCTTTGAAAGACACAATCCGCCAAAACTTACACAAGAGAAAGATATAATATGACTAGGCTTTTATCTATTAAAGAAATTAAACCAACAAGTAATTTTCCAAAACAGAGAGCCCCAGGCCTAGATGGATTCACTGGTGAATTCTATCAAACATTTAAGGGAGAAATTACACCAAAACTCTACAATCTTTTTCAGAGGATACAGGCAGAGAGAATACTTCCTAATTCATTCAATGAGTCCAGCATTACCCGAATACCAAAATCAGAAAAAGACATTACAAGAAAAGAAACTATGTATCTTTCATGAACATAGTTATAAAAATCTACACCAAAATATTAGCAGATCAAATAATGTATAAAAATATTTATACACCACAACCAAGTGGGATTTATTCCAGGTATGCAAGGCTAGCTCAACATTTGAAAATCAATTAAGGTAATCCATTAAATCAATATGCTAAAGAACAAAAGCCACATGCTCATAATAACAGATGAGAAAAGATGGGAAAATTCAACACCTATTCATGGTAAAAACTCTAAGTAAATTAGGAATAGAGAAGAAGATCTATAAAAATCTACAGCTAACATCATATTTAACGGTGAGAAACTTGAAAACTTCCTCAGTAAGATCAGGAGTAAGGCAAGAATGGCCCCTCTGACCGTTCCATGTCAATGCCAAATAGGAAGTACCAGCCAATGTGGTGAGACAAGAGCAGAAAATAAAAGGTATCAATTGGTAAGCAAGACATCAAACTGTCTTGTTCATAGATGACATGATCATGTATGTAGAATATACAAAACAACTGACAAAAAGAAAAAAACCCAAACCTCTTAAAACTAATTATAGCAAGGTTGCAGGATATAAGCTTAGTATACAGAAGGCAATTGCTGTTCAAATTACCAGCAATAAACAAGTGAAATTTAAAATGAAAAATATAATACAGTTATATTAGCATCCCTCCAAAATAAAATACTTAGGTATAAACCTAAGTATATATGTGTAAGACCCATACAAGGAACACTACAAAACTCTGATGAACAAGATCAAGAACTAAATAAATGCAGTGATTTTTGCTCTTTAGCATGTTGATTTAATGGATTACCTTAGTTGATTTTCAAATGTTGAGCCAGCCTTGCATACCTGGAATAAATCGCACTTGGTTGTGGTGTATAAATATTCTGCGTTCATGGATTGGAAGACTCAATACTGTCAAGAGGTCAGTTCTCCCCCAGCGGATCTAGAGAATCAGTGCAACCCCAGACAACATGCCAGCGAGCTATTTGGTGGCTATCAACTAACTGATGATAAATTTCATATGGAGGGGCCAAAAGAGCCAACACAACGCTGAAGGAGAAGAACAAAGTTGAAGGACTTCACACTCTCTGACTTGCAGATCCCGTACCACCATGGTAATGAAGGCAGTGCGGCACTGGTGAAAACACAAACAGATCAATGCAACAGAACAGAGTGTCCAGAAAACAGACTCGTGTAAGTGTAGTCAATTGACCTCTAGCAAAGGGACAAAGGGAGTACGATGGTGAAGAGACAATCGGCTCAACAGACGACACTGGGACAACTGAACATCTACTTGCCCCCAATCACCCCCCACAAAAAATCAGTCGAGACGGAGACATTGGACCCTTCTCAATAATTAAGTCCAAATGGATCTCAGACCTAAATATAAATCACAAAACTATATAATATAGGATGAGCCTGGGTATGGTGATGACTTTTTAGATAAAACACTAAAAGCACAATTTGTGAAAGAAATAATTGATAAACTGGACTTCCTTAAAACTAAAGCTTCTGCTCTAGGAAAGATAATGTCAACAGAATGAGACAATCCACAGACTGAGAGAAAATATTTGCCAAAGACATTTGACAAATGATTGATTTGGAATATACAAAGAACTCCTAAAACTCAACAGTAAGAAAACCATCTGAAAAACAGGCCAAAGACCTGAAGAGACACCTTAGCAAAGGAGACACACAGATGGCAAAAGAAGCATATGAAAAGATGCTTCTTGTATGTCATCAAGGAAATGCAAATTACAACCATAAGCTACCACTACACACCTATTTGAATGACCAAAATCCTGAACACTGACAAACAAAATGCTGGTGAGAAACCAGAGCAACAGCAACTCTCATTCACTGCTGGTCAGAGCGTAAAACTGTACAGCTACCTTGGAAAACAGTTTGGCAGTTTCTCACAAAATTAAATATACTCTTACCATGCGATCCAGCAGTCATGCGCTTTGGTATTTACCCAAAGGAGCTGAAAGCTCATGTCCACACAAAAACTTGGACATGGATGTTTATAGCAGCTTTATTCATAATTGCCAAAATCTGGAAGCAAACAAGATTCTTCAGTAGGAGAATGGATAAATAAACTAGTGCGCTCAGACAATGGAATATTACTCAGCACTAAAAAGAAATGAGCTATCAAGCCATGAGAAGACGCAGAGGAAACTGAAATGCATGTGACTAAGTGAAGAGACCAATCTGAAAAGGCTGCCCACTACATGTTCCACCTACAGGACTTGCTGGAGAGGCAAAGGGATGCAGCAGTACAACGATCAGTGGTTTCTGGGGCAGAGGGGGAGGGTGGGCTACACAGGGGAGCACAGAGGATTTTTAGGTGGATATGGATCATTATACATCTACTCCAAACACAGACTCACCAGTTAGTCATAATGTAAACTATGCACTTAAGGGGAGGACGGTGTGTCACTGTGGGTTCATCCATCATAACAAATACAGCACTCTGGTGGGGATGTCAACAGGGGAGGCTGTGCATGTGTGGGGGCAGGAGGTACGTGGAGATCACCATGCCTTCTCAATTTTGCTGTGAGTCTCACATTGCTCTAAAGAATTAAATCTGAGAAAAAGACACCATGCAGTATGATTCCATCTGTATAAAGTTCAGCAATAACACAGGTAACTGATAATGATGAGAAAACACACGGTCACTTCTGGGTTGAGAACTGTCCACTGAGATAGAACATGAAGGGGACCTCCAGGGCTTGTGACGTCTTAACTCTTGCTCCGTTACTCTTGACTGTTACAAAGGAGAGTGTGTATGTGTACATTTGTATTGAGTTGTACACTTCATATTAGTGTACTGTCAATAAATGTTTTACCTCTGTCAAATTTTTTGCATGTGTTTCTTTTCCACATCGTCATGAACTGTAGAACTTCAATTTGATGGCTGGAACTCAAGCAACAATCCTGAACCATGGGGAAGAGTACATACCATGGTAAAATTATCCAGATATTTTTGGACTTGCTGCCGCTGTCTTAGAGCTCTCAGCCAATGTGGTAAAATTAGGAAACAGAATCTTGATACCACACCAGACAATGATTTCATTCTATTCATTTTTTTCTCATCAATTTCATGTTAAGAGTTCAATATAACATTTTGATTCAATCACCCAGGAAGCATTCTTCTCCCTAAATGAAATGCCTTTTGGCTGGGATTTTCAAGAAGGAGACAGTGAGTTTCAAAATCACTGGGCTATTTCATCACTGTGATGAAGAGAAACTGGACTATGAGAGTACCAGGAATTTAGGGTAAGTTCTGGCTGTTTCTCTGCTTCCCACAGAGACTAGTTTCCCTGTCGCACAGAGGATGAGCATGTTAGCCCGCCCCCATCGGAGAACAGGAACTGACCAGAGGGAGAGTCAACCACCAATCACAGCGCAGTCAGACTCGTGTTACCAGGGGCTGTGTTATGATCGTGAGCTGGAATGAGTGCTGAGGTAGAAACGATGCTATGTGTCCCCTGAATCATTTTCATTTTCCTCCTGGGCACAGGAATAAAAATGCTTCCAGCCCCTCTTGTACCAAAGTGGGGTCATGTTAAGGGTACTGCGTCTGGTAAGTGGGCGAAGTGGTGCACGCCTCTCTCACAGACATGGATCAGTTGTGTGTCAGGAATTTAGGACCCCAGCCCGGTGGGGACACAGGACCGGAGGTGTGTGAATCATCAACGAGACTAAAGCCCTCCAACCCGAATCAGACCTAGGGTCTGAGCCTGCGCCCCAGTGAAGGGAAGTGGCTGTGTTACGCTGCTGAGACCGAGGTTCATATCATAACAGCGCAGACTCACCTGCTTCCAACTAAGGCGGATACCTCCATCGCTGCTAGGCCTGGAGCCGAGGACCACACCTGAGTTATATTAAATCCTCATGAAGATTAGAACATCGATTCGCAACATGGGCCATAGGTCCACCGGGGAGGCTCAGGAGCCAGGACGCCCCAGAGCTGTTGTGTAAAAGCCGCATAATCTTGGGTAAATTACTCACTGATACACCATTGTATAATCTGTAACACTGGGGGAGTAATAATGGTTACCTAGTGCAAAACGGCGATGTATTTCAAGTTTACATGATGTGGTTAAGATTTAAAATGTTCTTATTTAAGTCCAGTGAACCAGCCTGGGTTTGTCCAGTCTGTCTCATTTACCCAAGAGAAACTCAAAGGCAGCATGTCCCTGCAAGGTTCCTGTTATTTTAATAACAACAACCAATTTCAAGAAACCAGAATAAACTAAAAAAGACACAAGCTAGCCTATTTCTTTCTTCACTGGGTTCACAACAGTCAAGGAGGCCATTCTTGGAGGGCCTGAAGACAGCTGGCTTCAGCAGACAGTTGAAACACACGACTGCCACTGCGCCCTCCAAACCCCAATCCTGACCGTCAATAAAGTGAAAAACATACAAGCCCGACAGTCCCATCGGGTCAGAAAGGATGGACGACTCCAGAGGGAGCGTGTGCTGCTGGGGCAGAGCCGGGAGAAGTAAGATCAGGGACATGGAATCCAGCCAAAACGATAAAAAGACGATTATTTAGCCCCTGGTAAAAGGAAACCTTACCCAGGAGTACCCGTAACCAGCATTCACTCTGTTGGCAGCCATCACGACGTCTGAGAGGGACATTCAGCAATAGTGTTTATATAGTCACTGTAATTTAAATGCTGACCAGAAGTCTGACAAAACTACAGACAGAGGGCAAAGGGGAACATTTCTATTTACGTACATGTAGGGAGGATGGGGACAAATCCTTGTCTTTCCATATTACGAAGTCAATGGTTCATATCTAAAACTGAAAAAAATAATCCATCTATAACAAGTTAAGCATGTTTTTTGAAAAATGGAGAAGATAAAGCCAAAAAGTTTTTTTTTTTAATTCAGTGCATTTATGGAGAAGGAAATGGGAGTGGGTGGGATGGAGTAGGGGCTGCTCTTTAGAGGATAAAGATGCACAATTATAAATTGTTTGACTTTTAAGCCGTGTATTACTTGACAGAAATCTTTTGTGGAGAATGACCGAGTCAGCGCTCAGACCCTGCACCCAGCAATGCCGGACCCGCGCCCGCCTCCCAGACCCCAGCTGCCGGCTGGCCTGCGTGCTTGCCCGGCAGCTCCTCCACCCTGCAGACTGGGAGCTCCCTCCAGCACCTCACAAATGCCTTTGCTCACCCCCCTCCTCCCAGAGTGGCTCCCTGGAGTCAGGAGAACCTCCATCTCTGTCTAGAACAATTACCATCACTAACTGGTAAAGCTCACCACGTGTGTCAGGCACCCTTCCACCAACTGTCAGAGTAGCAAGAAGTTTCATCCCAACAAGCCTCCACAGCAGGAAATAGCACCACCCCCACTCGAGAGGTCAGGACAGGGCTACGGAATGGCTAGGACACTGGCCCGGGGCCACCCCGCTAGACGCTGGCAGAGGCAGGGTTTGAAGGTAAGCAGACCCCCTGCATAGTCCGTGCAATGATCCCCGCACAGAAGTCATATGATACATAAAGTCAGCTAAAATCAGAGATACAGCAACCGGAAGGCAAGCTAAATAGTGACACAGGTGGTGGCTATCAGATGGTCAACTTCTCTGAGCTACGCTGCCCAGAGAGTTAGTCAAACGTTCTAGATGTCTCTGTGAAGGTGCTTTTGGATGAAGCTAATGTTTAAGTAGTAAATTCTGAGTAAAGCAGATAACCCTCCATGACGTGGATGGGTGTCATCCAATCAGCTAAAGGATGAACAGAGTGAGGACTGACCTCAGCTTCCCCCGAGTCCCCAGCCTGCAGGTCTACCCCATCAGATTCTGGGCTCGCCAACCCTCTACAATCAGGTGAGCCAATTCCTTCAAATCTCTTATACACACATACATACACACACACGTATGTCATATGTGCACATATCTTCTGCACACAGATAATCATGTAAATCTCTCTGGAGAACCCTAACACTATATGTGCATGTATCTTTGGACCTTCGGTACCCAGAAATGTATCCACGATCATAACCCATGGTTCCTGACACACATCACTGGACCATGGCACATTTTACAATGAATGGAATATCCATGAACCCATCACCTATACAAAAGCTAGAACTCCCGTCAATCCACATGGAAGACCCCTGTGCCCCCATCCACTTGCTGAGATCATCCCTCTCCCAATTACTATGTTTGTTACTCACTTGCTTTCTTTTAAAAACAAACTTATGGCGTCTGTATGATTTTGCAAAGTGTATTTTAGATTTTGGTTGTATTTCATTTAAGAAAAGAACTGTATGAGATGCAGTCCTTTGGGGTTCCTGGTTAGACTTGCGTTGCTGACACTCATCTGCTTTGTTGCCCATCGCTGCAGTTCGTGTGCTTGGACTACTGAAGGATGTTCTGTGGTTCACCAGAGCACAGTTTCCTCCGCTTCACACAGCATCCCTGCTACTGATAGGCATGTGAGCTGTTTCCACGATTCTGATACGGTGAACAGTGCTGCAGTAAACATCCTTTAGTACGTCTCTTGTGCTTCTGCAAAATTTCTCTTGGCGGAACTGTAAGTAGTTGAGTGCTCAGGTGCAGTACACAGGTCTACACTCTTGTCCCAAGTTCAGCGTGTCTGCACTCCCATGGGCAATATATGGTGATTCTCCACCTCTTCCCACTAGTTGGCGCTGTCGGACCCCTTGGTTTTGGCCCACTGAAGGTGAATGCTGTGGTATGTCGCCGGGAACTTGATGTGCATTTCCTGAAATCACTAACGCTGCTGAACATCCCTTTATACGGCTACTAGAGACTTAGGATTAATTTCTTGCACACCTGAAATAAACCTATCTTTTCCACACAATGTCAGATTTAATTTGCTAATTGTGTTGAGAATATTTTTCATCTATTTTAATGAGTGAAACAGACCTGCCATGGGCACAGAGTGTCTGTCTGAGTCCCATCAGGTTATGCTGACCTCACAGAATGAGCTTATATTTTCTGGAAAAGTTAGTGTGAAATTGGGATATGTTTCAGAAAAGGAAAAAATCACCTATTAAAACTGAGTCAGGTGGTTTCTTTATGGGAGGATTTTAACCACTGCCTTTACTGCTTTTGGAGTTACAGAATTATTCAAACATTTATTTAGGCTAAAATTTTTTGGAGCCATGTGAATTTTGTCCAGGTTTTCAAAACTTCAGTATATACCTGTAGACATCATGTTTTATTAAGTTTTTCATCTCTGATCTTTCTTACTTTTCCTTTTCCTTAATAATATTATTCATGTGTCTCACTTTTAACTAAATTTTTTCTTTTAAAGAACCAATTTATGATTTCATTTACTGTGTTTTTATTTTGTATTTGCTAATTTCTACCATTATTTTATCTTTTCTTCAGCTTTAAGGTTTTTTCCCCCTAATTTATTAAAATGGGTACTTCATTTGTTCTTAAGATTCAAAACTATTGTTATATTTTCCCTTTCACTTGTGTTATTATATTTTGTTTACATTAATACATTTTATTTGTTTTATTGATTATGTAGTAACCCTTTTTACCTCTAATAATACAGTTTCTCTTAGAGTCTATTTTATACATGAATCAGGCTACCCCAGTTTCCTTTTAGTTAATATTTTCCTAGTATGCTCATTCTACTCATTTACCCTTAAAGCTGAATGTTTTATATGTCCCTTGTGAGTAGCATGCAGATTTATATTCAGTCTATCAATCTTTGTCTTTTTTACTGATGAGTTTAGTTCATTCACATTTATTGTAATCATTTTGTTTCATTTTTGAGGGCTCATATACAAGAGAATATTTTTATCAAGCCCTGACATTTTAGAGTTTGAGCTGGATATGAAATTCTGTACTCTCTAAGTTGGTTTCCTTTAACACTTTAAGACACTCTTCCACTGTTTTCTTATGTTTGGTGTTGCTGCTGGAAAATCTGAAGTCAGTGTGATCCCTGCTCCTTCACATGTGCTCTCTTTGTTTCTCTTTCTGCAGTATTTCAGAGCTTTCTCGTTGACATTCTTAAATTGCACTGTAATGTATCCAGATGTCAGCATGGCTTTCCCTCGGCTCTGTGGTATTCTCTGGGACTTTTACTCTGAGGTCTTTCATTTTTTCTTAATTTCAGGAAATTTACATCCATTATACTGTCAAGCATTTCTTCCTGGAAAGAAGTGCGATGGGAGACTCGAACCTGTTGTTAACAGCTGTTCTTTAGTCCTCGGGGGACCCTCGAAGAGAAGCAGCCCACTCAGGGAAGAGGCTGGGCGGGCCACCAGGCTTGGTCTAAACCCCTCCAACACTGCCGTGGCTCAGAGACAGATGCAGCTTGTGGAACCAGTAGCATGCTTCCTCCTGTGAGTATGTGATGGAGAGGCTCTGGGCTCGCGTGCCTGCCCCTTCAACCACCACCCATCACCTTTTGCTGGACTAAGGAAATGTGTGTCCATCTAAAGTGCAAGCCTGAGGCTGGGTGAGCGAGGAGCCGTGCTGAGGACAAAGCTGAGCAGACACTAACTTCCAGGTCGCGCAGGGCCACGCTGGCATCTGCCTGCTGGTCTGCTAGGATTGCCATAGGAAACACCACTGACTGGGCTAACAACAGAAAGTTATTTTTTTCTCATAGTTCTGGAGGCGGAAGTCCAAGTTCAAGGGGTCAGAAGAATCGATTTCATCCTGAGGCCTCTGTCCCTGGATTGCAGACTGCCACCATTTTGCTGCCCCTTCGTGTGGTCGTCCGGCTGTGCACACAAGCACCTCTGGCATCCATGTCCTCATCTCCTCTTGTAAGACACCAGGCAGACTGGATCAAGCCCAGCCCAACAGTCTCATTCTACTTTAATTACCTCTTTAAAGGCCTTATTTCCAAATACAGTCATGCTCTCAGGTACTAAGGACTAGAGCCCCAACATATACATCTTGGGGGGCACAACTCAGTCCATAACACCCCACAAACCTGAGAGTGAGCACCTTCTCAAATGCTGCCCCCTGGGCTGGTCCCCTGCCTCGCCTGGCTCCGGACCTTATGATTCATCCAGCCAGCGGGAATAAAGATGTACACGAACATTTGGCGGGACCACATACGGAGCCGGGGTCCCAAGATGTCTCGGTTAGCAGGGACGTAAGACTTCCAGCAAAGAGGCAGAGCCCACGACACAAGGCACCCACTCTGTCGAGGGCCCCCAGCGGAGCACGCCGCGGGCCCAGCTGCACCAGGCGCGTGAGACACGCTCCTTGTCCCCTCCCAGCGGTCTTCTGCTCAAGGGCCCAGGCCTCCCCGGGGAGACAAGAGCACGGCTCACAGCACGAATTAAGAAGTGAGAAGCCCACTTACACCCGGCGGTGTCTGCAGATGCACATTATGTTACCAACCACAGCACACTAATTAGTGACGAGGGGCACAGGTCACGGAAAGTGTAAAATACGTGAGAAACAAAAACACTTTTTATTCAAGAGAAGCAACTCTTGGAAAACCCCACAGGTTTATAGAGACTCTGATTTCGACAAGTCAAGTGTAGCTGCGCTTGCCGATGTAAACTCAGCTCTGTAATTAAAACCCTATTTTCCAACAGTCACCTAGTGAGTGTAAGACCCAACTGATCACCTGCAGCTGAGGGTCTGTGGACCACTTTTCAGTTGTATAGTGTCTGGTTTACTCAAAAGACTATCTAAATTGTTTTGCTCGTATAATATTTCCTAAATATTTCCATACAAATGCAAACGTGAAAATGGCCTTGACGAAGACAAAATGTTCTCTTTGCAAAAAGGACTTTGATTTTAGGGGGAAATGGCATCCAAGGAACAATGTCTAGAACTCCCAGTAAATCGACAGTCCAACAATGGAAGCTTTTCCTTTAAGTTTAGGAACAAGAATGCCCATCACCACAACGTCTATTCAAAGCCATCCAGGGATCTTAGCCAGAGAAGCCAAGACAAAGAAAAAGAAGTAAGAGGTATGATTCAAAATGAAGAAACAGTAGCACTCAGGTCTGCTTTCAGCGACAGCAGCCCAGACACGCTGTGCAGGTGCAACGCACCCCACGTCGGGCCCGGGCCTCACGGACACAGGGGCCCACCCTCAGGGGTATGAGCAAGGACAAGTTTCCTAAAAGCCGTGCTTTCTTGAGTGCCAGCTGGGCACTGGCATCCGTGCCAGGGATGTGTCAACACACCCCACCCTCAGCAATACCAGGAGGGTTTCCGTTCAGGTGAGTAAGCCACTGCCCCAACCCGGGCGCCACTGAAAAGACGCCGTACACTGTGGGGTCCCTGCACGACAGAAACCTGTCACCACGGAGCAGAGTGTTGTGATGACGAACATTTTTCCTCACAGATGAACTTCTTAGGAGTAAGAACCTTAAAAACCCTCCCTACTTAAAGAAAAAAAAATATAAGGGAAACTCAGAAAACCAAATCTCCTTCTTCACAGTGTGTGAGGCCCAGAGAACACACAGCCCACTCCCCAGCCAGGTCCTGGTGCCAGACACACTGCGTTTCCTGGGGACCCGCCTGTGAGAAGCTTTTCCAGTCTGTTCTCTGAGGGCCACAGGCCTGGTCTGCACGGACCGTGTCTTTGCGTGCGCTCCAGCTCACACGAGGAGGAGCGCTGCGAAACAAAGCAAAAGCGCAGTAGGTAGCGGGCAGTTTAGGGGAAACCAGCTCCTTCATATCGCACTAGCACAACCCTAAGTTGTAGACTTAAAAATGATTTAAAAAACACTTGGCACTTCTGTTTCCAGGCAATGTAGAACAAGTAATAGGGACAAGATTTATTCCCCCACCTAAAGCAAACAAAAAAGAAAAAACAGACAACACATATGAAGCAAGAGTTTAAGACACTGGACAGTCCAGCAGAGTGGCCAGTGAGAGATGGGAGATGAACAGGGTGAATGCCACCACAGCCCCGGAGCCAGGTCTTGAGAGCTTCCTGGTCACAGTGACTGACTAGCGAGCAGGGGGCACAGGGAGAGCCTGCTGCCCTCGCTGGAGGAGGAATCCAGAGGCCCTGGGCAGGTAGAGTCCGCTGGACAGAAGTGAACGTGGCACAGGAAGAGGGCCCCAGAGACCCGTGGAGCCTCCCTACAGCACTCACAGAACACCGTCAGCACTTCACGTGAGGGCACAACACGGGACCGAGGAAAGACGAGACAATACTACAGTTGCTCCCGCAGGGCTGGTGGCAATGCCTGTCCCCTACAGCCACACGGGAAACTCCGTATTTCATGGCGCGTTAGGGAGGGCGCTCGGGTCTTGCCTCGGTGGGGAACAGTTGGCCCTCAGATGAACACTGCTCTAATCTGACCCATCAAATTTTAAAGCCAAGACCCAAAAGAATCAACTAGGTTCACAAAAGTTAACTGCATCTCAGAACGAAGCTCAAGAATATTTGTTAGAACACAAAACTATCCTGCAGCCAATGAGGTAAAACCCACAATGCCAGGCATCCGGCGAGGATTACCAGGCATGGAAACAGCAGGGAAACGTGACCCATCGTGGTAAGAAACAGCCACTTGACAACAACTGAGAACTCAGACGTGAGAGTGAGGCAAGGGCACAAAAACAGTTCTTGTAACTTTCCTGATGTTCAAAAAGTTAGTTAGAACTTTAGGATGCCTGAAAAAAGGACATAAACAGAACTTCTAGGGATAAAAACTACAAAATCAGAGATGAAAAATACCCTGGATGGGAATGGCTGCAGATGAGACACTGCAGAAGAGAAGGTTAGTGCCTATGAGTGCACGCTGACAGAAACTGTCCAAAATGGATGGGGACAGAGGAGGGAGAACCAGAAAGGACAGAAGGAAGGAACATTAGTGAGCTGTGGGACCGTCCCAGAAACCTTCTACGTGTGGAACTGGAGTTTCTGGAAGGGAGGAAAAGAGAAAACATATCTGAAGAAGAATAACCAAAATATCTCCAAATTTGATGGAAACTACAAATGCACAGATCCAGAGCAGTCAATGAAACCAAGTTCAAGAAACATGACTCATCATCACCAAATTGCTCAAAATCTTTGAGAAGGAGCCTTATAAACAGTTAGAGGAACAAAGAGGTAAGGACATGCAGTAGAATTCTTATTGGAAACAATGCACGCAAAGGAGACAGTGGAGCAAAATCTATCACGTATTGGAAGGAAAAATCCTGTCAATCTAGGTTTCTACACCCAGTGAAAATATCTTTCAACATCAAGGAGCAGTGAAGACTCTTTGGACATAAAACTCTCTGAGAATTCACCTGCAGCAGACCACCTCTACGGGAAGTGTTTAAGGAAATCCTCAGGCAGAAGGAAGTGATGCCAGGCGGAAACATGGATCTAAACAAAGAAAGAAGAACAGGAACGCTTTCCTGGGACACAGCCTCGCTCACTGCTCACGTGTCGTCCGTGGCTGCTTCTGCACGACAGCAGAGGAGACTAGGTGGGACAGACCTCAGGTGGCAGAGCCCAAAGCAGTGACTACGCGGCTCTTTGCAGATGGTATAGCTGACGCTGTATTAGGCAAACCCATATGATTTTAAAATTATTTGCCCTTCAATATCTATGTACATGTTTCTCTCTCTCTCTTTTTTTTAATTGAAATATAGCTGATTTACAACGCTGTGTTCATTTCAGGTGCACAGCACAGTGATTCAGTTATCCATATTCCTTTTCATGTTCTTTTTCATTATAGGCCATTACAAGGTATTGGAGATAGCTCCCTGTGCTGCACAGCAGGACCTATCGCTAATCTATTACATATATATAATATATATATTATATGTATCTAGTAGCTAGTACCTCTTTAATACACACAAAGGGCGATTTCTGGAAGGACGGTCAGCAAATATCAGACTGCTTCTTTTTGGAGGGGGGTCAGGAGATGCTTTGTTTTGTTTGCTTTCTTGTATTGCTTACATTTTAAAAAGAAATATGTGCCATTTTTATGAAACAAACTCACTAGTCTTAAAAAGTAATAAAATTGCATTAAATAACAATTTTAAATGCAGACCAGGAGAACAGGCCCTCCCTTGACCTTCAGCCCCGCAACAACAGCCCTGCCACTCTGGAGTACCCCGTCCTGCGCTTTCTCAAGTAACATGACTGTAGCTGGAAGGCACATAAAACTGAGTGTCTCAACTTGCTTTCTCACTTAACTTGCCATGACGACGGCCGCACAGGCATCTGGACACGGACCACGTTCGGTGTCACAGACGTGGTGGTGTTTCCTAAACGATTTCACTACCGCTGGACACTTAGGTGTGTTTCCATTTTTCACCATGATAAGCGATGCTGCAATGCACATAGCCTTTTCTCTGTGTTGTGTTTTCTCTAGAAAAGACATTGTCAGAGCGAGAGTCCTGACTCACAGGGTTTTAGCATTTTACGTCTGTGCGCGTCTGGTCACAGGCTGACAGCAGTTCGCAGATCAGCAGCATTGTGTCAGAACAGACCGGTTTCAGCCCAACCTTGAATACACGGCATATTTTTAATTTACATTTTCCCCTAATTTAATTGCAGGAAAAATGGCATTCTGTCTTTATTTACATAGAACATCATTCAGAAAATATTTTCAGCTGTAAGAGATGCAGACTGGTTATTTTCAAAGGGCCATATTTAGATGACGTCTTACCTGACCTGACTTACTCCCCTGCACCCAGCTCTCCTTGGCGCCGGCCAGTCCTCCCAGCAGCATGAGCCATGGGGCTGCTCGCCCTTAAGTGAGAACTTCCCCACTGAGCACCCAGTCACCCCCAGAACAAGACAATACTTTGAACCCGCTCTCGGTGGCTGGGTGAAGAACCCTGTCCTCCGACCGCTGATGTGAGTACAAATATTCCCCGAATTACCTAAGAGCATCCCACTTTCCGCATGGAGCAGCGCACAAGGGTCTCTCTTGTCACCCAAGCCCGGAGCAGCGCCCGACGCACACGCGGCACTGAGACGTTACCTGGACAAATGCAGGGACCTCTGATGTCGAGGGGAAATCCAGCCTGGTCTCCAGTCGTGGTAACTCCAAGCCCGCTGGTGTGCATTTCTGTCCTGTCTGGGGGGGGTTACATCTCAAAACACTCTTTCATTCTTCGGAGCCTCAGTCTTCCTTTGTGACACAGTGGCGTCCCTGCCTCGTGGGGCTTCTGTTTCAGTCCAAGAGGAGGCAACGGTAGAAAGTGCTTTATCAACTCGAAAGCAACCTACATGCAATTAACTTCGAGGACGGCACAGCAGTAAAATCTGGCACAGTTAAAAATGAAGATGACCTAAATAATTTAACGCCCTGTGATTAGTTATGTTAAACAAGCTGACACACCTGTAACAGGCTACTGCAGTAACAATAAAGTCATAGCTAAGGACGTGGAATAACACGTGGCCGTAGAAAAGGCGTGTCACGTTACACTGTGTGCGCTGTGATCTGCGTTTTATTACGGTTGCATACTGTCCGCTTGAAACAGAAGCCGGCATGACTGACGGACGTAAACAAAAGCTCCATCTCTGACGGGGACATGAACGACTCATTGTGTCCTTTTTATTTTCAGCACTGAACATGCGTACCTTTTATAATCTCAGGAAGTGCAGAGAACTGTATGCACAGGTGAGCCATCACTGTTATAAATGTAAAGTACCCTCAACCAGCACAACTTCTAGAAGCTGACACCTGTCAGATCTGTCCCTGCCCTGAACCCTTCACTCCTCAGTCTTGTCGCTCGAACCACACGTGGCAGGATGGATGACACAGCAGTTTGGAAACCAGAGAGCTAAACCCTCACCCCTGTACTTGAAGGAGATTACCGTCTACCCTAAAATGGGACCACATAAATCTTGGGCCACATTGTCACAGTTGAGCTACAAATTCCTAAGAAGGGGGGAAACTGGTTAGAAAGAAGTCAAGCCCTAACAGAAAAAGTCAAGAAACAGAACCAACCCAGAAACATGAACGGGAAATGCAAGCCGCCCACCCCTTGCCCGGCTTCATTTTATCATCTCAGTTTTGAGATTCCAAGGTCTTCTCCCCTCCCGTTTTCATTACAAACAAAACAAGCATACATCTGTATTTCTGGACAGCAATGCACTTTTCTAAAACATTCACAAAATACATCAACTATTTTTAACGTGAGTCATTTTTTTTAAACACACAGCATCAGAAGTAACCTAGCCTTTTTTTTTCTTTCGTATGAGCATGTTAGTGCAATGAAATAATTCACACACTGACTTCACCTTCTGATAGCACTTTATCCAGTAATTGGTATTTAGTAGCCCTTGCCAGCTCGACATTAAAAATGGATTATTTTATTGATCACGGCACCTTGAGAAAAGCATCTCAGGAACATCTTCCTTCTGTCTTCTGTTTCCACCTGTTCTGAGTGTCTCATCTGTCCAAGCGCATTTAGCCGTACGTACACTAACAAAGTAAACGTAACTGAGTCGCAGGATGAATTTCAAACTCTGCAATGAGTTCGCCTTCATGGGCTTGGGAGCTTTATGTGCACAGAAATATTTTGGTTATTTGTCCTAAAAGCAAAGGAGACAGGCAGATGGAAAGCTCAGCCTGCAAGACAGCTGATTTCAAAGGAAGGGTTAATATCTTTCCTTACATACAGCCATGAGCTACACCAAAGAGCCCCTCACGGCGTGAGATGGGAAGACGTTTCACTTGATGTTGCTCAAATCCAACTTTTAAATTGCCCTTCAGAGGAATCTCCAGGCAGACAAGCCGACCTTCTGCAGGAAGATCAAAGGGAAAGGGAACCACAGTGGCCAGGCCCTTTCATGTGGATGGACAGCAGCCGGGCCGGCACCTGTTGCCCGTCAGGGGGGACGATGTTGGGAGAATTACATATTAACCCAGCCCATCGAGGGCCAGGAGCAGGCAGGAGGCAGACGCGGCCAGCTGGCCAGAGGAGGAGACACGGCGATTAACCAGACCAAGGACCAGCGGCCACCAAGGCCCACTCTCCCCGGACTGTCCCTGGTGGAGGCCACTGCTCCGCCATCAGAGCCAGCGTGGGGCACATGGGTGGCCCTCTGACACGTTATTTGGCATCTCCCTGAAAACTAATCAACAGACATACTTGTCCCCAGACGTTCGTTTTCCTTCTCAACTCCTGGATAATTTCCTGGGCACAAAGAGAGATGGTGGAATTACTCTTGGTGTGTCCAGAAACACACCTCCTCCCGTGAAGGCTGCCCTGGGGACCTGAGGAGGGACAGCACCCGCTGGGTCACACGCGATGGAGAACGTGCTTTGTTTGTCGCTGTGGCAGAAAGGCCAACCCACCCACTTCTCCCTGAAGACCATCCGTGTGAAGGCACAGCCTTTATGAAGAACTGGAGGGTGACATCGCTCACACAAACGGTGCCGGCGACTGTGTTACCAGACGTGCACTGCTCAGCCATCCTGTGCCTGCAAAAGGAGTTCAAAACCTCGTGCTTCACCATGAGACGACTTGAAAGAAAATTCTAACATCCTAAACGTCTGTAACTAGCCGCAGAGAGCCTCCAGGGTGAGATATTCCGCTGAGGGAAAGAAAACACTCGATTCCAGACTCACACGGTGCACACGGCACACCCTGACTGCACGTGTGTGTTTGGGGGGTGTGCACAGAGGCGGCACTCACTTTTCCAGCCCAGTGACACCTGCTTCCACGGAGGCCAACACTCAGAAAGGCACTTTCACAGACTGAGAACACGGAGTGGTCCACACAGTGTGCTAAACACAGAGGAAAGCGGCTGGTCCAGAGAGCCCGGATTGTTCAGTGTGCCTTTAGGGGAACACGAGCCACCTGAAGGAGAAACCCTGAACGCTGGATGACCCAGGACCAGGAAGTTGGCGTGGAGGTGCGGCTGCACGCGGCCCGGTGGGCCCGGACGTGCGGCCGGAGGGCAGGAGAGGGTGGGAGCGCTCCCCCGTGGCTCCCCTGGGGACACATGGTGAGGGGAGGGCGCTGAAGGGCAGAGAGGACTGGTGGGGTCGGGGTTCTGGCCTTTATAGACGTGGTTACGCAGGCTCCTTCAAGGAAAGGCGAGGTTCTATCTCTTGCTGACAATAAACTCCTGTCCCCTCATCCTGCCAGGGTGTGTGAAGCCAGCTGAGATTTTACCTTGAATCAAGTCTCTTCAAGTATCTGGACACCCCTGCACATTTCAGCCTCACTCCAGCCAGGGTTCCTAACCGGCTGCGCTGTGAGGTCCACACTTCAGGGTGGACTTGAGCACATGCCCGGTGCCCTCCTGACTGACAGACACTACCTACGTGGATCCAGGCACGGTTTCCACACCAAGCCCACGGGCTTGGTTCTGGGATGTTTTGGGAAACAACTCAGCGCAGGGGGGTGCCTGGCTCCACTGGAACCTGCTGCCCTGGGAAGGTGGCTGAGTGCCCAGAGCCTCTCAGGACGCATAGGGCCAGGCCACCCATGCAGAGGTGGACACCAGGACGAGGTGGCCCGACCAGAGACAGCCGCAGAGGGCCCAGGATGCACCAGCAGCAGCTCCCACCTCTGCCCCGCGAAGCAGAGCTACACGTGAAACACACATGTAGGGACAACGTCTGCGCGCTGGAAATTACACGTACTTGCTTCTGCGTCCCACAGCATCCGTGGTAAATGTATAAGGCTTTCTGAAGAACAGTTTGCGTTCAGTTCATCTCACAGAAGTACATTCTATAAAGTTGCAGTTTTTGATGAACAGACCAAGAGGAAAAACAAACAGTGAGGCCCTATTTTTACAAAAGTATCTCGTATGGAAAAGACCCCAGAGCACCTGGAACCTTGCGCTGGAGGTGATGTCTATGTGCACGAGCGCTGAAATTCTCTGTCAGGGCCACTACAGTGTCCTGACCACCAGCCCGAACGACAACGAGAGTCGGGTGCCGCCGCGCAGTCGCTCTAACGCCACCTCCAGTTAACAACCCCGAACGGCAGACGCTGACTCTGAACAGAACGGGGAAGTCAACGCAAACACAATAAAGCAGGAATGTAATTTACTCTTCACTCCTCTACAAAACGTACCTCTCGGCCCACAGTCACACCGTGTTACGGGAGTTCTTGCTGTACTTTCTTTCCAGCTGTGGGAATAAAACACACCACTTAGGTGACAGCCCAGGGCCTACAGCGCGGTGCTGACACTTCCCGGCGGAAACAGGGCAGATGTTTACACGAGAGGGAGGCACCAGCCCTGTCAACGAGAGGCCCCCTTGGAGGAGGGGGCGGTGTGAGGAAGGCGGGCTCTGCTGAGCACCTGAGGGCACAGGTTCTGTCCCTGCCCCCCGAGGCGCCCGGGCCATGCGCTAGACACAGACATTAAAAAAAAAACCAGAAGGAAGAAAGAAACAGTCCAGCACCAGGAGCATGAGAAGTCACTGTATCATAAAATTGGGGTGAAAATTGAATTTGTCACTGCGAAAGCTGCTTTATTTGATTTTGGGGGGGAGTGGGCAGGGCAGAGAGGGGGTTATTCTGTTTTCTGCAGGTTTGCTTTCATTAGGCTGGTTACAGAAATTCCTGTCTGTCCCTGGGGAATCCCCGCCTACTGCAGCCTGTCACCATCCTCAGTGAACGAAGTCACATATGTTGGATGGACCCACGTGACAACAGTGCCTGCATCCTTTCCACCCGCTCCCGCGCCCCAGCGCACACACACCTCGGCGGTACCGTCTCCCTTTGGTTCCTGAGTCGCGTGTTTCTGATTACATGAAGGCTGCGGGCCAACCCCGGAGACGTGGGTCCTGCAGGGCGCTGTCCCTCCGCCCGCCCTGCCTGGGCACCCGTGGGACACATCTGGTGCTAGGGACTCTGGGGGGGGGGTCCCAGGCACCCTCGGAAGCAGATAGCATCAGTCACCCCCCCACAACGATTCCACCAGTCAGCTGAGTGGGGCCCTGCTCAGTTCCACAGGTGGGACGTCACTCACCACCGCAAAGGCTGCCCGAAGCTCATTCTCGCATGTGGCCAAGGGCCTTGACTCTGCTAGTCCTAAATACGTGAAGAAAACAAGTCATTTACTGGAAAGCCACTGTCACTTTTAGTCACAAAACCCAATATTCATTCTAGCCATATTCTTAATGACTGTACAAGACTGACTTGGATGCAGTTCAGAACTTAAACAGTTAAGCAGGAGGTGGGGGGAGAAAGAAAGCAAAGAAGGCTGTGTAATGTTACTGGACATTAAAAATAAATTAACTGTCTGAAATCAGCAATTAATAATTGAAATCTCCTGATAGCAGTTACCGCAGCTCTGTGTGCACTTCAGTACTGATCTCCCCTACGTGAAATCATATGGAATCCAATCGGGGAGGTAACATTATATTAGGTATTTATATTATTCAATACCATGTCAACGAAAAGGCATTAGGTTCCACAATTGATTATTTCATTGATAGTTTACAAAACCAGCATTTAATTTCAAGGCAAACAATCTGGATGTCAAATGGAGAGAAACAGATGCAATCTCAGAATTATTTCCAGAGCTTTCAAAGTGGAACCATATCTCTGCCTAAAAGCCAAAACATGGTAAAATCTGATGCAAAGATGAGAAAATCTCTAACGCTGCGGGGCACTCAGAGTCTAAGTACAAGGCAACAGGGATCGCCCAGTTTAGACGGCGCCAGTCAGCATGTGAGCCTTGGAAGCAGGCATTCCCTGTCAATCCACAGAGAGCTCTGCATACAAAATCCCTGTTTTTCTTAATTGGCTTAAATGATCTCTTCTTTAAAAACAAACACACAAAACTAACTCACTAGAAAACTCATCCCTTTAAGTTGTGAAACCCAGCTACCCACTCAACAGAATGAAACCTCAGGAAATTAAGCAAATCTATGCCACAAACCACTGTTCAAAATCAAATGCTGTGAAACAAGCCACCTGTTCCATGTTGTCATCAATCACTACTCCTTCAATGGAAAAGGAATAAACACAACACACAGAGAAATCTCTGTCTTGTACGTCACTGGGTCCTGTTAGTGTGTTACACATTCTGGGAGGTGGCGGGGGGCTCTGCTTACGGCGAGACACGTCATGGAACTCACAGTGAGATCAGCACTTTCTGGCTAAAGTTAGGCGTGGGTGTGGCTGTTTTAATGTCCACAGTGATTTCTGAGAAGCAAACAGGGTAGGGAACAGGGCCAGAATGTGGAAGAACAGTACTCAACCAATCAAGATACATTTCCTATAACTAGAATATTGGGCTTCCAGAAAAACCCCAAGTTTGACCACCTCTTAGCACCTTCACCTCTGCCTGCTGCATTTCAACAGCCCAGAGATGACCTTGCTTCTGCTCCATGATTCTCTGCCCCTCATCCCCAGGTCACTGCTATCCAATGAAGCTGCTTAACCCCCAGAGGTGTTCCAACATACTGAGCACATCAAAATGTGTCAATAAAAGAGTATTTTCTCATTTTCATTTCTATTTTAAGTAATTATTTCTAAAGGACTGTTTAAAGCAAAAACAACCATGTATTTAGAGTTTGTAACACGTAGAGGTAAAATCTATAAAAGTAAGCGTGCAAAGAACAGAAAGGAGTGAATGTGAGCGCACTGTTGTGAAATTCTCACATTACACGCGGAGCCCTAGAGCGCCATTTCAAAGCAGACCACGGGACGTCAAAGACACACGTTGTGACCCCAGTCACGCCGTCCAGTGTGGCTGCAACTGCCCCCAAGTGACTACTTACATTCAAATTACTTCAAACTAAATATAATTAAATATTCCCTTTCCTCAGTTGCACGACTCGTATGTCATGTGCTCAAAAGCCACATGTGGCCAGTGACCACCATTCTGGACAGTGTGGACACCACATTTCACCACTGTTGGAAATTCTACTGGATGGTGCTACACTAAACAAACAAAATATACTCAATTAGAGTAGAAATGAGGAAAAGGAACAAAGAACAAACGTACAAATGGAAAACAATCAGCAAAATGGTAGACTAACCTCACCTGCACCGACAGTACACGAACTGCAACATTCCAAATGAAAGGTGAGACTGGCATGCTGGGTAACTGTGTCATGTGATCAAGAAACACACTTTAAAGAAATAGGTTAAAAGCAAAAGAACAGAAAAGCGTACCGGTAGACCTCGGAGGTGCTGACCACCACCACGAAGCACACACCGCAACAAAGCAAGTCCCAGAGACGTTCAGGTTTCCCAGTGCACATGGAAGTGGTGCTTGCACTATGTAGTCTGGTAAGTGTGCAAGAGCATGTGTCTGAAAACACAATGAACATGCGTACTAGAAACACTTCACAGCTACACACAGCAATATGTACAGGAGCCACACCACAATAAAGGCATTAAAAAATTTTAAAAAATTATCACTAAGAAATGCTAACCATCACTTGACAACATAAGGCTGCGAACCACCATTTGACAATGTAGGGTGGACACAAACTTTCAGTTTGTAAAAAATGCAATGTCTGGGAAGCACAACAAAATGAGGTGTGTCTGTACACCACACTAAGACTAAGCACAGGACAGATGGCAATATAAAATCAGAGTCAACTTCAGAAAAGAAAAATGACCATAGACAGAGAGAGATTCCTAATGTGAAGGGGTCACTTGACAGAAGGACGTAATAATCCTAAATAACTGGGCCCCTAGTAACAAAGCTTCAAAACACATGAAGCAAAAACTGACAGAACTGAAAGGAGAAACAGGCCAATCCACAATTAGAGATTCCAACAGGTCTTTCTCAGTTATTGACATAAGGAGACAAAAAATCAGGGAAGACACAGAAGGCCTGAACCACATCATCAAACAACTGGCCCCAACACACACTGACTGAAGACTGCACACAAGAGAGCATAGTGTTTTCAAATGTCAGGGAACACTTGTCAAATGGACCACACACAGAAATCAACATATTACTAAACAGTCCATGAGTCAAAGAAGGAATCAGAATGGAAATTATAAAATATTTCAAGTTGAGTAATAAAAAGAAACCACATGAAAATTTGTGGAATGCAGCTGAAGTATTGTTCAGAGGACAATGTACAGCTCTGAGCACATGTTACAAAGGAAGAAAAGTCCACTACCAATGGCCTAAGGTTGTAACTGAGAAAAAGAAGAGTTAAAATCGAATCTACAGAAGAAGGAAATAATCAGAAACAGAAATCAATAAAATATGAAACTGAAAAAGTCAACAGAAAAAATTCATAGGCAGAAACTGATGTTTGAAAAGACTGAAGAAACTGGTAAACTTTAACAAGACCAAGCTGGAAGGAGTTAGAGAGGGAAGTACTAAGTCAGAAGCGGAGAAAAGGACAGGAGAGCAGGCGCGTGACGACTGGCCCCGTGCCCCTGGACCCCGCAGGGTAGCCAGCAGGACACGAGGGAGCGCTGTGGACGATTCATGCCGCACGTTCGACACCCTAGGTGGGACGGGCGAGCTCTTTGACGGACAAATTACCCAAACGGAGTAATTTAGATTTGTTTAGGTTTCCTGTTTCTCCCTGTCTATTTTAAATACTGAATATGTAATTAATAACCTTTCCATAAAGAAAATTCCAGGCCCAGATGCCATCAAACACTGAAGGGAGAAATGCCAGTCCTAAACCAGCACTTTAAGCCAGCAGAGGAAGAGGGAGCGCTCCCCAGTTCATGAGGCCAGTGCTAAACCTTGGCAAGTAGCGCCTGGAAAAGCTATTATAAGAAAACCATAGACAATGTTCCTCCTGAAGAATAATTCTTAGCTCTTATTTAATTCTTAAAATATTAGCAAATATATACCAGCATTACTTATTTGTTTCTACATATAGAGAAATCAGGCTAGAATTATACACACACATATACGTACAGAGAGAGAGGAGGTGGGGAGGCAAATGGCATTTATTATAATAGGCAAGGCTTGTTAAACTGGAAAATCAGTGTACTTCCCATATTAACAGAATAATAGACAAAAACCGTACAAACATTTCAATAGACGCCAAAAGAAAGGCACCTGACAAGATCTTACAACCTTCCATGATAAAACTTTCAGCCTACAGGATTAGAGCAGAACCTCTTCAACCCGATAAAGGGCACATACAAAGAACCGTTGTCACATTTAATGGTAAAATACCAGGGCCTTACCCCCAGATCGGGAACAGGAAAGGCATCCTCTGCCACCTCCTGCTCAGCGTGATCTGGAGATCCCAGCCCGGACAGTAAGCCGAGGGAAACAGCCACAGTGAGTGTAAAGCAGGAATGAAACAGTCCCAGCCGGGCTGGCTGTGCACGCGGGAGACGGTGCTGCTAGAACTCACGTGTTTAGTAAATTCACAGAATGCACAACAAATTTACCAAACGTTCCTGTATTTTAGTCACTAGCAAAGAAAAACTGCCGCAAGAGGCATCCCAACTTACATATACTACTTTCCTAGAAGCAGGGCTGCCAGCCTTCACTCACAGCCCTCATCTTCATCCTCACGACAGCTGGTACCTTAACCGCTGGCTCAGCATCAGGGCCAGCCCTCAGCAGCCAGCTGAGCTGTCTGCTCAGAGCTCCTGTAACAGAGCATTTCACATCGGGATCAGGGCCCAATGGCCTCTGAGATACTGTTTTCTGGAAGTTCTAATGTTGCTCTCCTTCGGTGTTGCTGCTTCGGTGCCTGTGGTACAGGGACACACAGGTTGTGTGAGAAGGCCCTTGGGCAGCGTGCCTGGGCCCGTTTGCATAGCTATCTGCATAATAATAAAGTTCCTATCTCTAAAAAAAAAATACAAATACAACATCTATAAAGAATCAAAAACACATGAAAACCTTATGACAAAACTTAAGAACACATAGACCCCCCATATTACAAAATATGTTGAGACATTAAAGAAAACAGGTATACTATGATCGCAGATCTAGGCTCAAAATTGTGAAATCTCTCGCGGAATTGAGCTACAGATTCTATGCAATCTCCATCAAAATCACATGAGGCTTTTCTGAGTACAAATAAATGAGTTTATTAGAAAATGGACATACAAACAAAGAACCAGGAACGGCCAAAACAATTTCGAAAAAGAAGACCAAGTCTGGATGACCTGTACTAGGACAAAGACTGCCTATAAAATACAACAGTGGAGACACAGACAGAAAATAGAATCGAGTCCAGAAACAGACCCATCGCACACGGCCAGGATGACACAGGGACCACATAGTGCTGGAAATGGCAGTGTGTGCCTGTGACACTGTACACCCTAACGGGAGAAATGACCTTCACACCACACACAAAAGTCATGCGAAAAGGACCACAGACCGAAGTGTAAATGCTAAAGTTATAAAATGTATAAAACAAAATATAAGATTAGACTTATTGCAAGCTTGGCCTAAGAGAATATTTCTTAGATAGGAGGCTCCAAAGTTCAAACCCTCTGAGAAATTAGCAGAATGGACTTCATAAAAACGAAAAACTTCTGCTCTTAAAATGATGCTGTTAAGAAAATGAAAAAATAAGGCACAGACCAAGAGGTGATACTCTCAATACATGTATCTGACTTGTACGCAGAATTCTAAAAAAATTCTTAGAATTCAATAGTAAGAAACAACCAAATAAAAACAGAATGGGGGGGTGACGAGACACTTCATAAAGAATGGCCAACAAGCCATGAAAAGGTGCTCGAGCTCATCAGGAAAATGATGAGTCTCAGGAAAATGCCAATTAAAACCACAGTGAAACTCCACGGTCCTACTCAAGCTGCTAAAATTAAAAACCTGACAACACCAAGTGTTGGCAAGGATGTAGAACTACTGTTAACATACTGCTAGCGGCAAGGTAAAGTCATGTGACCTCTTTGGAAAAATCTGATAACTTCTTAGACGGTTAAATATACTTAACACTATGATTTGGCAATTCCTTTACTGAGCATTTGACCAAGATAACTGAAAGCACACGTCCACATAAAGATGCCTACGTGCATGTTCACAGCAGCTTTACTCCTCAATAGCCAGCAACTGGAAACAGCATGAGTGTCCACCAACAGGAGAACAGATAACCACGCTGGGGCTCCCCACACCACACTGCCCAGCAATGAAGAACATTCTGCGGCTCGGCACTATGACCTGCGCTGCTGAGGTGCACGTGGGAGGCAGTGCACTTGGGGGAAGATGTCTAAGACGATTCCTATGGAGATGATAAGGAAAGAAGTCTGGTCCAGAGGCACACTTGGAGCCATGAGCACGCCTCGCACACAGATCCTGGTTGATTCTGGTAGCTACATTCAGTTATCCACCGGAGAAAACCAGGACTCCACAGAGACAAGGCTGCCTTCACGGCTGAGACGGGGAAAGAGGAGGCAAGCCTGGCTCATCTCACAGCTCCAAACTAAGGCTGCACTCCCAGACTGATGGGGACAAAATTACGACACAAGAGCCGTCCTAAAGGGCCCCCTCTGGCCGATCCAGGATAATCTGAGCATCAAAATAATTAAAAACCCAGTAAAAAAAAAAGATCCATGAGTCCATAGTGATGTCAATCAGTCCATGGCTGACAGACAGTGGGGAGAAGACCAAGGCGTCCGTCACAGAAGTAAGGGTGCATGGAGTCACCGGTGACAGCATATCCAGCAAGCCACATCTTCGTGGGAGGAGGTTTCCCTGGCTCCCAGAATCTCACTCACTACATAGGAAGTGACTGGCACCTTGCAGGGCACACCACCTTCACCAAGTGATCAAAGTTTACATTACCGACGCTGGGATAATGCAGTGGAGGTACCGAGAAGGACACAACATCACCTCTGTGGTCCCCCTGCCCCACACCTGTGTCTGCTCCTGACTGGGCACAGAAACTCCAGCTGAGGAAGAGCTTATACTGGGGCTGGCTTTTAGCCTCCAGAAACTTCAAGGTCATGAAGAAAGGAAAACTCAGCTACTGTACCAGATTTAAAGCGAATAAAGGGAAATGACCAGGAGACGCACGGTGCTGATGGAGTGGACGCGCTCGGAGGGAACCCGGGGGAGACTGCCGGATGGGGCATGCGGCTGGATGGGGCTGTGGATCAGACGCTGCTGTGTCTGTGGTAACATCCACATTTTGATCACTGTATTATGGCTACGTGGGAGGACGCTGCTCTTAGGAAATACACACTGGAGTAATGGAAAAGGTCAGAGTGGATCTCCAGGAAATTGGTAAATTCAGCAACAAAGATCTGTTTGAAAAGAAGAGATCAAAACCAGGACTGTCGGAGGACAGGCGCACGGCGTACTAAGCTGACCGCTGACCGCCCCCCGACGGCAATGCTGTGGCCAGATGGGCCCCCAGCTTGCACCGCTAATCTCCTGGCATGTGTGGGGCTGCAGCCAAATACAGATTTCTCCCTTAAGAGACTCTGCAGTGCACAGTCACCAAGAACGGAGATTTTTTTTGCCCACCACCTCAGATGACTTGGGACATTAACAGAAAACCCATTTTAAAAGCTTAGAGACCTGAAGAAAGCCTGCATCCCCGTCCCACCCTGCAATGCAGCACGGAGAGCGAGGACAGAGCCGAAGTCCGTGCACGCGCGAGGCAGCAGGACGGGCTCCGCGATGCGGGGGGGAGGGGGGAACACCGGCGTGGGGGGGGGGAGGGGACACCGGCCCGGGGGAAGGGGACGGGGTGGCAGGGCCCCCAGTAGAGGACGGTCTTCTTTTACCGCTAAAATGAGAACAGACCCACTTTCTAGGAGTTAGAAACAAGAGGGAAATGACTGTCCCTGAAGGTCATGGCTGCCGACACAGGCCTTTCACGCGACAGGATGAGGGAAGAAGCTGCTTCTGTCAACGGCAAGAGACGGCCCCCCCCTCCTGTCCACACGCAACAGAGCCCCGCAGGCCTCTCCTCCACGAAAGCAAAGCAAATGCACTTCCTAAGTGGGGCTGAGATAGTTAGGAGGAAGGCGCCACGGAGGCGGGGAAGGTCAGCGGTGCCGGGAACACGGTTAAGAAACGGGAGCCTCCAGCCCCAGGCCTGGGATGAGCAACACACTGAAGTCTGTGTCAATTTAAATGCACTGAACACCAGAAAAATGCCCCCAACCAGGGCTTCAAACTTGTACAGCACATTTCCACTCAACCCAACGAGATTGCCTGTCACATCTGACACGGCTCGTCAAGAGTTACCCTTCACCGCTCATGGGCGACACGGAGGTCAGGAGACCGAGCTCGATGGTCCAGCCCATCCCTGTTTTTTTCCTTCAGAGCAGCAGATACTGGACTCTGAAATGACAAGACAGAGCAGCTTGAAACGGCTGCCAAAGCAGCTGTCCAAGGCCGCTGATCTGAAGGAGGAAAAGCAGCCGGTGCGCGCGTCAGGGCTGGGAGCCCTCTGACAGCCCCGCACAAAGAGGCCCCGCCGGCCCGGGGCGGACGGAGGGCTGCGCACCGGCTGCAGCGCAAGCTCGCGGGCTGAGGGCCGCAGGGAGGGCCCGGCCCACGGCCCACGGCCGGCCACCAGCCCGACGGCACCAGACCCCCACACATCGTGCTGTCCTCTCGGTCCTCGCCTCTAAGGCCCACTGTGCTCCAGCTCCCGAAAAGAAGGTGACTCTGGCACACGCTTCGGCCGGATGAGTCACACGGAGTGAAAGGAGCCAGTGACAAAGGGCACCTTCTCTGTGACTCCACTTACAGGCGGCACTTCGAGGAATCAGCTTCCCCGAGACACAGAGCAGGACGGTGTGCAGACATTAAAGAAGGTCATACTCTCACGTGAATCTTCCAGAACAGACCCTGGAGGCCCTGGCTGGCGGCAGCCTCCCTGCACCACGATATTCCACAATAGCTTGTGGCGTGGTCTCCCTATCCCATACAAGCAGGGCTCCAAAGATAAAATGACAGTGATGTTTCAGACAGACTGGCCCTTAGGAGGTCTGCAGCTGTGTGTCTGAACTCAGTTATAACGTGGTGTGTAACCGTTTCAAGCGCGCCCCAGGCGGTGGGAAAGGACGCCACCGAGGCTCTGACCGGAACCTCGGGAGGACAGAGTGGGCACTGCTGCGGACGCAGGGGGCTGGCAGGGGCTGAGGGCCCTGGGATGCCCGGACCTGCCGGGTGGGTCCCATGCAGCCTGAAGCCAAAATGAAGGCCCCCTTAACAAAAGGCCCTTCCGCATAGCGGGGTGCTAAGTCCCTGCCTCGGCTGTCATTAAAGGTGAGAGGTCACTGGGCTTCCTGACCAGCCTGGTTCCCTTGGTAACCGTTCACACCCACGTGAGGGCCACTGCCCAGCAGGGCTGAGGGGAAAGGAGCCTGGCACTAGCCGCCAGGTGCCCTGGCACAAGGCAACTCCCACTCCCGGGCCTCCGCGTGCAGCGCGTGTCCGTGTGAGTGAGGACGCAGGCTTTAACTCGATGTTTAAACGGTGGTGCCTGCCCGGACTCCATTTCCAGGCCCGTCCACCAAACCCCAGGGCTCAGGAGGGTTTAGCGGTGCTCCCCCACTGCTGCCTTGTGCGGAAAGGCTCTCATCTGCGGCCACGGCCATCCCAGAGGGCGGTCAGGGACCGAGGCCGGAGTCCCGGGCCTCCATCCAGGATGATGCTGAAGGCCATGCCAGCTCCAGCGCTCCCTGCAGCAGGTTAGGTGTGGGCTGCACCCTCACCTGCAGCCAGGTTACTACGCAGGCCCTGGCCTCCCCCCCCGCCCCGTCTCACCCTTCACACTTGCTGAGAGGCTGAATCTCACGAGTCCTCCCTGGTAAGTCACATGCATGCGACTCTGCAGCCAAGCTGGTTTCCAGGGAACTGGGACTCACCCCTTTTACTCCTATGACTCGATGCATCTGCTCATTCTGTGCACTATACAAGCACCCAAAGGCCAAAATTCCAAAGCCTAGGAATTAGAGGCCTCGTAAACTGCTGCCCAGCGCCCTGCTGGCTGGCACCTTCACGGTCATCCAGCAGATACTGTGAGTACCTACTGTGTGCCAGATGCCACCCAAGGACCAGGCGAGACAGCAGCGAGCCGAGCAGAGGGTCTGTCCTTACGGAGACTGCATTCCAGTGGGACAGACAGGCTAACCAAGAAGTCGATGAATTGTATGCGAGACTGGGGCTCTGCAGACTTTCCCACGGGGCCATATACGGTCGTTCCTCCACATCACATGGAGATTGGTCCCAAGGCCGTCCACGGATTTCAAAATCTGAGGATGCTCAAGCCCCTGAAATGAAATGGTGTCACACCGCTGGCCTCCGTATCCCTGGGCTCCTCAGCGGGTGAGGTCGTGGGTGCAGACCTGTGAGAGCGGAGGGCTGACTCCACTGCTTATTTTAGGTTTGCAGGTCATTGTTATTATTCCAACTGCTCAACGTCGGCATTGTAGCAAAAGGCGGCCATACGTGAACAATGTTCATGGTTGTGTTCCAATGAAACTATTAATGAACACAGGCAGCAAGCCTCCAGCCCTAGCTGGCAAACTCCTGCTCTAGACGATTATATTTTTTAAAGACAGGAAACTGAGATCAGGAGTGCTATAGTAGGGATGAGGGGTCATTACTGCCCATGGCAGAGAATTCAAGAAAATGATGGGCAGCTATGTGGATCTGGAGGCAAAGGTCAAGTGTTCCTGGCAGGGGGAACAGCACATGCAAAGGCCCTGGAGTAGCACATACTTGGCAGATTTCAGGAATAGCGAGGAGGGCATCAGTGCTGGAACAGAGGGTGGGGGAAGACGGAGGCTAGTTCAAAGAAGGGTTGGGGGTGAACTGGTGGGCGGATCACACGTGCCCTGCAAAGTGTTTTAAGGCTTCTGGCTTTAATACAATAATGATGATATTTACAAAGACTCAGGTGAAATTACTATAAGATGACAGTGTCTTCAAAACCCAGTATACTCTAACATTAAAAATATTTTAATATATTTTAAGTCTGAAAATTCTAGTTCACATACACAGACTATATGGTAACTCTAAGTGGGATATTTAAACACGTGAGAATATTTTCCAAACTGATCCAAACAACAGTGCGCCACATGTGGAGACATCCCCACAGCTGAGGCCCTCGGTGTAAGCCTGGCGCTCTCCACTCGCCTCCTTTGGTTTTCAGCAGCAGATGTGGTGCCACAAGGAGGCTCCTGGAGCCCTGCTGCTCTGGATTTCCATCCTCCCTCTTGCCTTTTCTAAAGGCCTCACCCCTGCTACCTGCCTCCCCGCCACACACTTCTGCGGTGCCCCCGACAAGGAGACACCGAGCGAGGCCTCCCTCCACGCTCTGTCACACTCTGAACATCACTCAGTCACTGACTCGGACCTCGGCCTCCTCAGACTGCGAGCTCTGGGCGGGGAGGGGGCAGGCTGTTTGTCCTGGCCCTCGCTGGGGGCCGTCCGGGCAAGACCGAATGCGCATCCGCTTAACGCAGAGCCCTTCATGCTCCTAGTACTTGGCTTATCGCCTTCCGGCACGAGGGGCTGGAAAGAAGCGGGCCGGCCCCCACAGAGCAGCAGGAGCAGCTTGGCTCCCAGCCTTTCTTCCCCCGGTGGTAACACAGGTTACCGGTGACCCTGACCGACCACGGCCCTCCAGCCTGCAGGGCGGGTCTGCGTGACGCCAGAGGACTGCGGGTGCCAGGAAGGGGGTGGGTGAAGATACTGATGGATGATCCCCTCTTCTGAACCAAACCCCTTATTTGCCTCTCAAAATCATTTCCCACTTGTATTATCGCCGTTGTCACATACAGAGCCCTCGCCTGCAATGAACTTACGCCACTCAGCCCAGCCCACCTGGGTGAGGTCTAAGGGGTTCAGAGTGCAGAACACACCTTGTCTTCTTGCTGCCACTGCCTGATGACACACAAGCAGGCTCCCCGCCCCCCAAAGGGACACTGTGCCTTAGCTAAACTTAGCTTTATTTCCCTTAAATCAGCTGCTACATCTCACTTTAAACAAACAGCACAGGAAAAATTAACCAGAACCCACGTCTAGCACATGAGATGAAAGAGAAAGGAGGCAGAGAATGGGACACTGGCCCAGGGACACAGGATGGGTCTTACCCCGGCCTCAAAAGCTCCTATATTCTCAAGCCAAACCCTCCCCCACTTCAAAAAAAATTACTGTAAACAGCTGAGATAATTATTGTACTCATAAACGTTTTTCGTGGAATAACATAAAAGAAACAGGCGAGGAGGTGAAGGAATAGACTATTAAGGAGAGAAACTAAATTGGAAAGCACACAATTACATGCAGAGAGATTACGCCTTATTTTAATATAAATAAAACTTTTTAAGCGTAAGATAAAAAGCCATGCCTCAATACACCAGTTTTCCAACAGAATACATTCAATTCAAGTGATTCCCGTAATTTCAAAACAACATTTGCTTTATTTCAGAAGTTCTGTTATTTATGCACTTTGCAAGGGATGAGGAAAAAAAGGGCTCAGTATGCCTCGCAGTGAGAAAGCCGGTCCCGCAGCACAGCTGCAGCGCGGACGTGGGATTCCGACCCTCTGCCTTCCATCACAGGCTGGCTCTCCGACAACTTAGTAGACCCCTCTGTGTAGAGACCATTTCCACACTCTGCTCCGGGCTAAACATTCTTCTGTGTGTATACTAGTAAATTCAACAGCCTCTTTAACATCTGAGAACGAATTACTGACAAGTCATTTTTTGCTCCACATTGCAAGTCAACGTGGCAACCCCGTTTTTTTTCTATTATAAACATGTGCTCCACCTCGGCTCCGAGCCGTTTTGGATGCTGATACAAGATTCATAATGGCTGTCAGAATCTGCAATTTTCCCTTTTGTTTTATGAGGTCAGGCAATATTACATGCACTGATATATTCCATTTTCCCAGCTGAAAACCTTCTCATTTGAGCCCGACAGGTTGAGGGAGTCATGATTTTGCAACCTCGCATGTGAAACACGGTATGAGGGGGCAGGTGGCTCACCCCACGCTCTCCTCTTGCTCCTGTCCACTGGCAAGAGTAAATTAAACTGTCAAAAATGGAATTGTCCTGTCATCAACAAAGCTATAGCTTCACAAGTATTGCAACATCAGATATATTTCTAATTCTGCATTTCCCTGCACCTGTAATTTCATCAGAAATTCGCACTGGACCATGGTGAGGAGCTGTCCAAGGGACACTGGCGTCGTGAATTCCTTCAGAGGTTTGACATGGCATTTCAAAGACAGAAATTAATGAACAATTCCGGCAATTTGTAATATATATAAAAAGGGTGTTCAGTGTGGGGTCTTGACCTTCAGCAGGACCCTTTAAAAGGGCAGAAATGCTAACATGGATGTGACATGCTGCGCTGCGGAGTGAAGGGAAGTCACACCCAAGTTAGCCTGCAAACAACACAGAGCAAAGCACGAACGCCCCGCAACAACCAGTCCACCTGGAGGTCACTTAACAGTCACTGCGTCCAGTGGGCACAGTTGCTATCAACACGCTTCAGATGAGGGATCAAATCAGACCTCTTCACAGGTGGCTCACTGTAGAACAGAAAGTCCGTCCTGAGGTTAAATGCTACTAATCTTCAGTATTATCCACGTGGTCTGATTTCTTTCAGGTAACCGCTCTGCAGTTTTCTGACAAGAGGAGAAGTGACCGCTTGCTTCCTCCTCCAGGTTTAGATGTGGCTCCAGGTCTCCTTCGAGATGTCTGGCTCTCAGCCTTTCTGCCCACAGGTCTGCCCGGGCTGCACTGCCAATGAGCTAAGTCGAACACAAGTCAAACCTCTTGACCTGCTACCCCCACCCCCGTGAGATGCCCACTCGGGACCCTGGTCCAGCATGTGGACCTGAGTGGTCCTATGAGCTCGTATCGTAAGCACGGGCTTTCCAACCTGTCCCCAAACAAGAAAGTCACAGGTCCAGCTGTCAGTAATTAAATATTGCAAACATTGTTACAGACGAGCTGCACAGAAAGTCACTGCTCACCAATCACTGAGCAAGACGGAGAGTCAGACTGAGATGAGGACTCACTTCACGGCATAGCAGTCAAAGTGACTCAGTATGCCTTTATTAATTCTCACTTAATATCACTTTAAATTGCTGCCATTATTATCCTACCGCAGACGAAAGATTCTGTGTAATTAGTCTGTATTAAGCCCTTTCTATTTATAAGGAGCCAAATAAACAAACCCACTTTAATTACCTGGGCTCCACAATATTGATCTGAGCATCAAAATTTAATATGACTTTATTTCCTATTTCCATACGACCAGCATTTAAATCTGCTCCGGCAATCACAATTTTGCAGGCACAAATGACTTTTCATTCAAAGTATGTAAATGCCCGCCTCGCGCTGGGAGAGCCCGGCTCCGCGCGCCCACCGCATGTTTACCGAGACCTCGGGGCCCCTGCTCCGCGCTCGGCTCGCTGATACGGCAGGAGAAGCCGCCAATTACCGAAAGAGACAGAAGCCAGCGAGGGCCGGGAGTCCGCTCGCTCCCGAGCCGTGTTCTCTCCCACGTCAGCACACGGTGTTAACGACATACACATTTTGAGGTCAGTAAGTGTGAACAGCGCGGGCGGGCGGGCGGCAGCGCGCCTCATCCCGCCGCGCGCCTTGCGGCCGCATTGTCTGCGTTTGCCTTGCGTTAGGACCCGGCGCCTTGATTACACGGCGGGGCGGTAATCTCCGCCCGCACACGCCGTCGTTACTTATGTCAGGCCTCTCGAGTTGTTATGAATACTATGTTGTTTTACGAGAGAGAGGAAATTAGTGCCAGTCCCCTAGAGTTTTGGGCGCTTAACACTGGAGCACTAGGCGGCCCTCGACAATCCCACAGCAAATCCTTGTTTAGTGCCACACGGAGATAAGGACTTTGCAGCAACACGGGGGCATAAATAACTCATGTCCCTCTTTATTTGTAAATGCCAGAAAAGAAAACCGCGGCTCTTTGATGCTGCTTTTCACACAAACGCGACAGAACCTGTCTTTTTCAGCCGCGGAAGCGCACACCGGTTGAGCGAGGCGTTGCGGCTCGGCCGGCGACACCGAGCTGAGACGCGGCACAAAGACATGTCCACAACGTGTGCTTGAGGATTACCATAAAATGCTGTTTGGGATGTATTTTTAATAAAAATGAACTTATCAAATCCAGGGGAGACGTGTCGTGGTAACATGAGCCTTCCCTCCAGAGCACAATAAAGTGGGAAAAAAACAGGGCCTCACATGGGTTGCATTTTCAATGTTTTTTTTAAATATGATCCACTATGCTGTTGAAAAGAATTATTTTCTGGTATTGTAGGGATTTTTGCATTGTCTTTATTCTGTTTACACAGCAAATGAAACCTACAGTATGAAGAGGTGAACTCCCTGGGGAGAAAACGAAATTCAGAAATGACGTACAGATGGGGACAGGGGGCCATGAAAACAGAATATAAATTAATGTGCCCTCACAGTCACATCTGGAATAGAACAGGCCAAATAAATAATTTTGACATTAAAAGAAATTAAAGATCAAGCAGCGCAAAGAGGAGAACAAGTGTTTTTTTTTTTTTTAAATATCGTTAGTTTACAGTACGTGTGAGATGGCATTTGACACACAACAATCAAGACATTCAGGCCAAAAATGGGGCCTGGATGCATTTTACTCTCTTTCCTTCTCTCTCTCTCAGTAGCTAATAAGAACCTATGCAGAGTATCACCCTCACAATAGGGTTTCCATGTCTTGCCTTTTAAAAGCTCCTTTATTTGTATGTGGAAACAGGATGCACTGAAGTTTTGCATCCTGAGCTTGCTCATGCTTCACTTAATGAAGTATTAAAATAAATCTCAGAAGGCAAACAAATAACCAGGTTTCTGCCACACGGCAGAAAAGCTGAGACGCAGACATAAGGGATCCACCCCAAATCTGGCATCGTGTTTCTTCCTTGTCTCCTGGCTCCTGTGCCATCTTGATCCTCACGGCCCGGGGCCGACAAGACACAAAGAAAACGGAGGCTCTGGCAGCATCCTTTTAAAGACCAGAGTGAAGGACTGCTGGAGACGTCACTTCAAAAATGAGGAAAGGCCTCCGTGGAGTCGGGCCCACTTCGGGGTACAGCTGGGGTACCCCATCCTCCCCGAGAGCCCGGAGCAACCCAGCCCACCTCCTGTGGACGGGCCCCCAGGAGACGCCCCTTTCATTAACTGCCCCGGGAGGGTGGGCTCCTCCCCGTGTTTTCCAATGAAGCCAATTTTGAAAAATGGCTTCTGACAGGCCTATAAAACTTGCATGAAGTGACCAAATGGGTGCTCCTAAGCCCACAGACGGCCCCAAGTCACAAATCTGAGAAAGCAGCACATTAGTGGCGGCTAAACCCTGTAAGGAGAGTCCTCTGGAGCCACAGTGAAGCCTACTGTCACCCAATCTTCACCGTCCACTGCATACGCAAAGGATTTTTTTTTTCCCGAAGATAAAATATTTTTCTGAGTGTAACAACAAGCATGACTTATTCCAGAATTAAGTGCTAGGCTCTCCGGTGCTTTGGGAAATGTAAACTACAATTTTTACTCCAAATCCACAATCCACTTCACTCGCTGGTGCTCTCCCAAGGCCCCGAGCAGCCCCGGAAGATGATGAGCATCTTAGAGAGCGCTCTGCTAAATCACGCAGACGAGAGGAGGGAGGAGACGAAGCCCTTTCTCTCCCCATCTTATCAAATCGGCAAATTGATTTACAAACTGCTTTTGGTAGAAAATATATACCAAGCTACCAACACAGAGCACTGACTTTTAAAAAAAATCAGACCCCCGGCGCTCGCTGGCAGAGGTGCACATATCAGATCGTGACTCAAGGACAGAGGGCAGCGCCCATCCAGCCCGCCGACTTCCGCCGGGCCAAAGGGGAGGAAGGAGTCAGTGCCCAGCCCAGCGTTTCCATCTCGAGGCTCGGAGTTTGAGCAGCACCTCCCCAAACTACAGAATAGTCTCAGTTTCAAATTACAGAAAAATAATTGATGATTTCAACGCAGCCCTTCAAGAAAAGAAAGTTTTATTCTTCCCAGTGTTAACTGCTGGTATTTTTTGTATCCGACAAGCTGCCCAGACAAGAAGCCTAATATTCTTGCCAACAAAGGCATTTGAAATTAGCAATTGCTTTTAGAAACTTTAATTACAATTTTAAATGCTATTTCTGCTCTATAATAGATTCCAATTGTTTCAGTATTATCTGGCTTGCAAATAAAATCTACAGTAGATGACAAATTCCCAGGATTAATCACTCTTGAAATTCTAATATGCTCTTGAAATACCAAATAAAAAAGACAGCAATGTTGTTGATGTACTGAAAGCTTCTTGCTTTTTGCAGTTTGCTATTATTATGCATATCCAGGTAGAAAGTTAATTAACCCAAAGCTTAAGCTAATTATGATAGCAGAATGCTATCAACCCAGCGCGCTCAGTCAGACAGCTGTCCGGAATTTCATTTGCTAATCATTTGTCTTTTGGCTGAGCATATGGTACGTTTTCATGCTATCGGAGGAACAACAAACAGCTGAAAATCATTAACTAAAAACAATGTGCATAAAATCAGAAGCAGTTTTTTATACAGCTTTGTGTCAGACAAAAAGCCAGATCCTTGCCCTATAAAAATTAATGGTTATTTTGGTTCTTGTCACTTAAAAATTTTAGCTGATAGGGCAATAAATATGTGACAAGAATTTCAGTTGTGTCAATTACCTGTTTATATGAGTTTGCAAAAAATATTCCAAATTTATAACAGGGGCATTAGAATAAATAGGTTTTGGGGGAGATTATAAAATCCATTCATTTAGATGCCTAAAGACCTGAAATTAGCTTCTGAGGAAAATCTGTTTTCTCTTTGTGCTAAGCTTCAGGATCGGCACACTGAAACATTAAGGGTGACTTTTTTAATTGCAAAGTAAAACATAGGAGATATATTTGCACACACTCCCGAAGCGGTATGTGACATTTCTAAGACTATCCAGAAATCTATGTAGACCTCAGAAAGCTAGACAAATCATGACAGAAAGTTCACCTCAGTGTGGAGGCTGAACTGAGTGGGTGGGGGCACGGGCAGGACCTCCGTGACGCCCAGGACACAGGTGCCCTCAGTCTTGGCTGTGGGCCTCCCCCTTCCTTACAGTGTTTGCTTGACAGCATCTCTCCTCTGCACGGCAGGTCTTAACTACCTGGAAGCAAGCTTGAAAGGCACGCAGGAAACACCACAACAAGCAGGGCAGGTCTACTCCAGGCCCCATGGCCACGTCTGCAGGCGCTGTGACTGTAACATGGAAGTTCACAGAGCGAGGCACAATAAATTTCCTCAATACACAGTAACTTTCACTGAGAGACTCTGTCATGACACCACGAATGCACAACCTGGTCTTCAGACTGACCTCTGAATCTTTTTAAACTTACATCAGTTTTAAGGCGCTGTGTACCCTGAAGTCTTCAGTTCTAATCTACCGTGGAGTCTGGAAGAAGGCAGTCCTCTTTAGCGTACCCGACTGGTCACGGGACACTCACAACACTTCCCTTGAAACCAGCGTTACAATACTGACTGGTGACTTTCCAGGCAATAAAAACCAAAACTCAGAAAGTATGTGATTTAGTATTACACTTGCCGCCATGAAAATTAAAACACTTCTCCCAAACACAGAGAATAAAGGGTCATTTGATCAGAGGGTAAAGAAGTCTGACAAACCAAACATCAGCTTTGCTTCTTCAGGGCGGAGGAAGGCGGAGATATGGCTTCTGTGGGATGTGACACGTGTGACAGTGGCCAGGAAAAGGCTCGGCGAGCCTGATTAACTGTTGGTCTCTGGGGACTTGGCTGGTCATGGGCCGATGAGCTCCGGGGATTTCCACGGCTGCGACGCGCTGCTGCGACACGGCTCTACTCTGCTTTTTGTGACGGCGGCCGCTCCGACACCATGTCTTTGCTGCCCCGAAGTGTCCAGGAGCCTAGGACACCGGCTGTGCTCCCCTCACGGCCGAACGTGATGCAGGGAGACATTTCCTTGGCGGTTTCCGCCAGGACTTTGTTACTTACTTTAGACCAAATCAAAGTGAATCAGAAGAGCCGTGCTTCCTCTTTGCTACCCTGAAGTAACCTGACACACGAGCCACCATCACTGGATTTTTGTAACCGGGGGCAGGCCTGAACCGAAGCCCTCCAGGTCATCAGGAGGACTCAGGCATGGTTTCAACTCACAGGGCAGGAGGTGGGAGCCGGGTGGCCCTGCCAGGTGGCCCCCTCACTGGTCACCAAACATCCCTGCTGGGAAGGCTGGACTCTCGTCCCTCAAGAATGGTTCTGAGCCACCAAAGTCGGCTCAGAAACACCTTGACGGAGGAAAATCAAGTGCAGGGAAACCTCAGTTAAACAGAAAGCAGCAAGAGCTCAACCCGAAGCCGCGTGTTGCCGCCACTCGGGTGGTGCCACGAGGCGGGCAGGGAAGCAGGGCTGGGTCCCCACCGAGGGCGTGCGCTTCTGTTTGCAAACCAAAAGGGCCTCTGCTCGCTGCTCCACTGGGAAGACGGAAACCAAACCCATTACTTTAGTCATAAAGCTTTAATCATTTGCCGTTCAAATGCTGACACCTCTTCCCAATGTGTAGAATTTTTCACATCTAAGTTTTTGTGTTTAAAAAAAAAAAAAGCTTTCAGATGAAAAATGTCGGCAACGTGGTGAGGCATGGGGGGGGCTACTTAAACCTGGGCCTTGAAGCCCTTCCTTTCTCTTCCCAAGGCTACACACTCAACTCTGATATTGATATTAATATTAATTTGTCATTAATACTAATGTTTCACTAACCAACTAGGAGTATTTTGAAACATCCAATTTCTCTGGGTAGCTTAAACCTCAGGTTCCACCATGAAAAATGTTTTCTAATTATTGCTTTCCAGGAAGCCATCAGACAATGCAGCGAGCTTTCCTATTAATTCGGGCATTTCATACTTGTCTGGAAAGCCGGCCACCTCAGCAGGTCACAGCCACTGCCCGCACCTAAGGACACTCCAGGACCAGCTGACAGCCGAGCAGGCCATTTTGAGGGCAGCCCGCTGGGGCGCCGAGGGGCAGGCAATACAGATGTTTACCTAATTTGATTAATTTAATCTTGAAACAAGTAATCCGATGAAAGTAACGGGTGTTGTTCTTGCTAGTTCACTGAGCAAAAAAATAAGCTCACCAGCTATCTGCCAACCTGCCTCCGTCAAGAAACAGCTCCCCAGTCACCGTGTCCTGCACAGCCCAAGCCGTTCAGGGTCTATTTTTAGTGATGAGACGGGTGACGGTTCGATGAGTGCCCCAAATGTCCTCCTTCCAGTTTTACAGGAGGAACAGGAAGTGATCTCAACCTGTTGCCCCAAGTTCCGCCAAGCAGGGGGCTTTCTTGTTTCTAGTCCATGGTGTCCCTCACCAGCGGCCAAAAGCCAGAGGGAACTCAGGTCGGCCTGCAGGGACACAGACGAGAGCGGTTCACAACTAGATGCAGTCGGGACAACCGTCCCAGGACAGTGGTGCCGTGTGGGTGGGAGCCCGGGGTCGGTGGACACATGGGGGCCCCCGGAGGAGCTGCAGCCAGTGGTGGTCACAGAAGTGTCCCAGGGACAGTGCCAGGTCAGGGAGGGCCGGCATGCCTGCGGCGCCCTAGGCGCTGAAGTGGAGCACGCTGGTGACAGAAAGCTACCGGAGCAGCTGGCCAACGCGAGCGCTCAGCCTCTCCAGGAATGTGCACGTTAATAGGACCTTCATCCCCATCAGGCGACAAACTATGTCACCTGCCACCTGTCTCTTTGAGGAAGTGTAAACTGCCACAGCTTCCAGGAAAAATACAGAAATGACCTATTAGAGGAAGAAATACTCATAGCCGGTGTCAACGCTGCAGCCATATGAGTCCATCCCAGGACATATCGTCCCCGTGGATACAGAGCACGTGCCACGTGTGTCTTTGCTGCGGAGTCTGCGGGAAGTGGGGCGCGCTGTCACTGCACTGCTCACGGGGAGGCCCCGGCACACGGCTGGGAGCACTGGGTACAGTGCCCTGAGGAGCATTACGTGACCAGGAAGAAGGAACAGTAAGATGGGAAACAGCTGACTCGGGGATGGACACAGAAAACTAAGAGGACACAAGATGAAGATGAGAATATATAATGTGACCCTACAGCTTTAAAAAGCCAACACCCCGCTTCCGTCTGTGTCTGTTAGCACCCACCTCGTAGTAAAACGAGCCACGTTCGGAGCGGCCGTGAGCATTGGTGCGGGAGACGCGGAAGGAGGGCGAAGGAAACGCCAAGTGAGCCAGGGCAAAGAAGGACGTTTGTAAATGATATCCCAGCACAAGCAGGCAGCTCAGGGCCCTCGTCTCACTGCCTGAAGGGGCTCGGAGGCTGCGGCTCCCTCCCGGGGAGACATCTCCGCTGAACGTAAGCCAGAGGGAGCAGCGGTGAGTCAGCTTGCTCCTGTGCATCCGGGAAGGTGGGCGCAGCCAAGCCCCTGAGAAGCGACAAACTCCTGGCCAGAGGGTCCTCAGAACTGGTCAAGGATTCCAGGCATCAATATTCTCACGTCCCGTTAGGAACTGAATGTTTGCGTCCCCTCAAAATGCCTAGGTTGAATCCTAACCCCCCAGGGACGGTGTTAAGAGGTGCGACCCTGGGGAGGTGACAGGTGATGTGGGCAGAGCCCTCCAGGGGGACTGGTGCCCTCAGCAGAGACACAGAGAGCTTGCTGCTGCTCCCTGCTCCCCACCACGTGTGGGGACCGAGGGCAGCCGTCTGCAAACCGGGAAGAGTGTCACACAAGACCCGAGTGGGCTGCCCCTCGACCCTGGACTTTCAGCCTCTGGGCCTCTGAGAACTGTGTCTCCTGTCCCAGCTGCCCAGCTTGGTTTGTCACAGTCCCTGAGCAGACTAAGTCACCCAGCAACTCCAAATGGAAGGACCAAACATGGCTTGACCCAACTGCTGAGTATTTGGGAGCCCACATGCTACCTTCTTGCTTATGGTTTTAGATCCTTCCCGATTTCTGTTTACTCCAGAGAGCAGTTTTTGACTCTCATCACTGCAGGTGAGGGTGGCCACCGGCCCGCCCAGCCCTGCCCTCAGGGCTGCTCTCACCCACTCCCTGAGGCAAACAGTGTCCCCCCGTTTTCCAGATGGAAACTGGCCCGAGGTGCCACAGCCACGGAGTGGCCACGCCGGGGTGCCCTCCTGGGTGGCCTGGCTCCTCCGTCTGGGCTTTGGGACCCACGCAGCCTCCGGACAGAGCTGCGGGCATCCTGCGCCCCCACTGCCGGCCCGAGCAGCGGGCCCCGGGCTCTCCCCACGCCGGGTTCGCAGGGCCTGAACACGCAGTGGCACCTGAGCAGCCACGAAGGAAGAGCTGGCGCCTGGACCCTCCTCACCCACTGCACCTCTGTCCACTCGATGGCCCCGCGTGAAGCCCCTGATCCCACACAGGGCCCCACCACCTCCGGACATAAAAACACCGCACAACCATTGGGTCTTTGCGTTTCAACCCTGGGGGGCTGAGCGCCAGGTGGGAAGTGCTTTAGGCTTTCCCAGCCATGGGAAGTCTGTTTCCCATTCACCTATATTCCCCACAAACCCTTGGAGAAGGTGAAAACCACACCCAGGGCTCGGGCAGCACAGGAGCGGGCTGTGGACCGGATGTCCAGACGCGGGCCCTGCCACCGCGGGAGGGCTGAGGCCAGTGAGCGGTGACAGGTCCATATCACCCTCCGCTGGGAAAACCCAGAATAAGGGGACAGAGGGCCTGACTGACCAGCACGGCCAATCTCAGACTCCTGATTGAAAAAGGCTTCAAAGGTTTTCTTCTTCATCAAAGATAATGCTTCTCTTTTTGCTCTGTCCCCTTTCCGAACGTCACTAAAAGTCGGTACTAAAAGTGATGGCGCTTAGATTTTTTGCACTCCCCCAAACTTGAGTGAACGGAACCCAGCACGTTTTACTCAATTCTCGCGGAAATGTCTACGAGCTCCCTGAAGGTTCTCAACCGACGCTGAGCTTTCCAGGCGCAGCTCTGCAATTTCACGCGAGGTTGAAATCCAGATGAACTTTTAACCAGAATGCCAGCCATGACAATGGAGCAATTTGTAGAGAAGGTTCCTCCACAGCCTTAGCGCTCAGATGCAGTGGGATCCCTGGGACGTGACCCTTGTGACACCCCGCACTGGACGTCCTCTCTGCCCGCTGCAGCGCGGCTGCCGGCAAAACAGAGAGAGGGCTCTGTCAGCTGCGCGGAACCTCCATCTCTCTTACCCTAACAATCTGCAGGCAAGCAGAGTCAGATGCAGGTTTCGGGGAAACTCCCGGGTCCACGGCAGAGACCCCCAAATCCCAGCCCCCACCACTGCCCCCCAACCCAGGGCCCAGGCACCTGCACGTGCCTCACTGCAGTGACACCCAACCCCAGAGCAGTCTGGCCCCTCTGTCCCAGCTGTAACCCACTACTGACATGGGGCTGTGGGGGACAAGATCACTGTACTCCTGGTTGTAACAGGACATCGCAAGAGACGCACTACTGGAGAGAAAAAGACTTCTCTGGACCTTGAGTCACAGCAAAAGCAGATTCAGTCTTATTTCTGTTACATGTTGGTTACCAAGACAGGAAAGCATCTTGATAAACCGACGAAGTCTCCAGCCACCGGAGCCCCGTGGTTCTCAGGGGCGCCCCTCCAGGGAGAAGCCAGAGTCCCGGCCCCCAGCTCACTCGCCTCTGCCAGGAGGACCCTCAGTTTTTCTGGGTGAGACGCCCCAAGGGAGGAGCACGTCCGGGGCGTGAACACAGAGGGAGAACCACCACGCAGGAGGCTCTTCCAAGATGATTCTGGTTCGCTTAGATTTCACTGCGCTCACGACCTTTTAACTCATTACTATAGAGACGAAATGTGAAATTTAAGTGTTTAGGAAATGAATACGATAAATTCTGGGGGGGGGCAGGGATAGCAGATAAATTAGGAGAGTCATGGCATTATTTAACCATGACTCCAGGGCCCCACAGACACCCCAAGGCAGAGAAGATCACTGAAACTCCACCAAGTTCACAATTCAGTCAGTGCACGCGCCACCTCCCCCATCGCCGGCCGGGAGGAAAAGTATTGGGGGGAGGACGATGCCCGCGACGTTCACAGTCCCGTGGAGACTCCATAATCTGACTGCGGCCCCTTCAGCTGCGCCTAGACAAAATCCCATGTCCAGGTTGCTTTCTTTAAATATAGGTGTTTGAATTGTCCCCACCCAGTCCCGGCATGATCCCCCCATGGCCAAACTCTGTTGGATGCTTTTCAAAAACTGGCACTAATCCCAAAACGGTCTCCTATTCCTTCAGTTGAGTGTAAAGACAGGTGGGAGCCCCTGCCAGCTCACTAGGAGGAGCCGGATCACTCCAGGTTTTAATCTGCAAGATAATTAGATAATTTTAAATCACTTGGTGTAGCTGCATTAGGGACTTAAAAGAATTAAGTGCAAAGTTGAGCATGTAAAGCAGGGGCTCTCTGCAGGGTCACGGTGGTTACACACAGGCTCACAGGCACCTCTGACAATTTAGAGGAGGCTACAAGTTCCATCCTCAGATGAATATCCATCCAAAGGCAGACATCCACAGACAGTCAGAGTTTCTTAGCCGCCTCCAGGGAATGGACAGGTCTCCCCGAGGACCGCCCGCGGACCCCAGGTTGACCAGTCCTGGTTCAGCGCAGGTCTGCGGCCCACATGCGTGGACGTTTGTTTTCGTGGGTCGGACCCCACAAAGACCAGCTTTGACCATGAGGCTGCACACCCCGTTATCACAGGCTTGAAAAGCAAGCGTTCCCTGAAATTCCCAAAACATGGAAGAATGTGTCTTTTCTAAGAATATACTATTAGGTCCTCGTTGAGAGAAGAAATTTCTAAGATCTAGTTAAAACACTTGGTAGAAAGAAAAAAAGTGCGTCCGTTCCCCTGAACCATGACTGGGCACCTGGGCCTGTTCCAGGGACGCCTCTGGATGCTCCTTTGTGTTTCTGGCCTTTGTGCCTTAGTCTTCCTACAAAAGGACTCGAGATGGTTCGAATGGTATCGCCCCCATATGGTGTATGAAGCGAAGGAACACTGAATCACAAGCTGCGGCACAGACCAGGGTCCTGGGGAATGGCACGGAGGCCTGGGGACAGCTGCTAGCCCCCTTGACCCCCGCCCACGCCAAAGCTCCAGTGGCCTTCCGAGGCTCAGCGGGGCTTCGGGGGGAGGGAAGGGGTGTCCTGGCAATACCTGGTCACATGTCACCTGGATGTACACGATCTTAGAGCAGTTCTGCCACGTCACAGCCCCCAGTGGACATTTACAGCTCTTTTCACCTGAGGGGGTGCAGTGTATTGGTGGCAGAGAGGTAGGATCTGTGGGGTAGGAGAAGGGACTCTGATTAGACACCCTTTCAGGATTCTCATGGCTGCCCCTCCCGCCATCCCTGGGGCAGGTGTCGTTACTGGTGTCCTCAGCACAGGTGCTGCGAACAAGGACACACCCCGCCTGTGTGTTAGGCAGGAGAAAGGTGTGAGACCCACCAGTATAAGCTCACGGCATCCAAGAGCAATTTCAGAGGTGCTCGTGCACTTCAAAGTGCTGCTCAAGGCCTAGATTCCAAGGCAACGCCATCCAAGCCTTTTAGGAGTTCAGGGTTTCAAAGAGCAGAGGAGAAATGTAAGATTAAACACATCTGAATAAGTCTCAAAAATCTGTTTTTGTTTTGTTTCGTTTTGTTTTAGTCCTTAAGTCTATTTACAAGAAACTCCCCATCTGTGCTCTTTTCACCGTCAGTATCGTTTAAGTCCCTGCTCAGAATTGTGACTGTTTCCTTGGTGTTGACAACTCAGCTTTAAAGAAGGCTGCAGAATGGGACGGATCACAACACGACCATCGCTGGTATGTCCGGAAGCTGAGTGCCAGAATGTGACACAACCAGACTTTGTTTTTAAAAATAGCTAAGGAATCAAAGCATTTCAGTTATTAAGGTTTAAAGAAAACGAAGAAGTGATACATTTCTCTTCCAGATCCATCAGCAACACAGGGACTGCACCTCTGAAGTCTCTGCCAGAAACCTGGTGTTGAAGAAATCACTGAGGAAAGGAAGGGGGACCAACGATCCCAAAAGAAGAAACACAAACGCATCTGAAGCTGCTGGCCAAGACCCACCTTTCGAAGGTGATGCTCCGAGCCTTTTCAAATAGCAGATCTATTCTGTCCACAATTATGACTTCCAAGGCTCTTGAAAATTCTAACAAAGGTCCCTGCACACAGGGATATCGTGCATTTTGGATTTTGACCCGAACATTACTTTGTAACATTATATGTCGATCATTTGGAAAACACTAGTTGACTGAGCTATGTAAATCTTTTAAATATTTATACATATATCCTTTTCTCATAAACCATCACTTATAAATGAGTGACCAGAGAGGTATGCTTGAAGACATTCTCTGGAGACTGATGAGGGGACACGGGAGCCCAGAGAACCAGGAGGCTCCTGATGTTCCTCTAGAACATCCGCCCGGCACATCACAACAGACCCAACAGGAAGCTCGGCTGCCGTCTGTCTGGAGCAGTGGTTTCCAGACTTGCTGGCCTCCACTTTAACTACTGAGGACCCTAAAAACTGTTTGTTTTCCATGTTGGTTATATCTCTGGGTATTTACTGTATTAGAAATTAAAGCTGAGAAATCTAAAATATTTGGTAATTCATTTTAAGTAACTATAAACCAGTTTCATATTGTCACAAACGTTTTTAGAACAAATAATGAATTTTGGTTTGTTTGTTTTGGGAAACAGTACTGGCATGGTTTTACTTTCTTGAGAATGTCTTGAATGGCTGGCTCAACAGAAGACAGCTGGCTCCTGACAGCTGCCGCTCCTTCAGGCTGTCACCATACATGGTTCTGGCTGAAGCCCACGAGGAAGCTCCTTCTCTGCTGACTGTGGACGTTCCCCCTGGTTCCACATCAGAACTCAGCACGAGGTAACACCTCAACGACAGCTGTGACGTCCTCACCAATGAGCTGTTGCCACTGTTACATCCATCATTCTATCTTGCATTTTGGATTCTGACCCAAACATAACTTTGTAACATTATGCATCAATCATTTGGAAAATACTAGTTCACTGACCTATGCAAATCTCCTAGATATTTCTATATTTGAATAGGATAGCAACAAAATTCATATCAGTTAGTACAATATTGATAATGGGTGGAAAATGTTTAAAATACCAAGAAGCTGTCATGCTCAGGGAGGTATATACAAGTTCCTCCAAATGCTAATTTTCAGTTGAAAGCTCAGACTTTATCATTGGCAACAAAGATCATAAGCTATTTTCCTGGAAATGAGAGGCGCACTCTGTTCACTTGAGCAAACTTCAGACAAAAACCCAAGCCTGAGTGATCAGGGTGGCCTGTTGCTTATTCTCAATGGGGAAATGGTCTTTCACGGAGAAAGTGGCTCCATCACACCACACACTCCCCTGAGAAGATGCCCCGTTTCGGCAGTGGCAGAGTGCTCTGTGCACACTTCGAAAAAGAGAGGTGCTCGAGGGTCAAGATTTAATATCAGCAACATAACGTTCTTACAGGAAAACGCTTTCCCCTGCCAACAGGAGGGGATGCGGGACACAGTGAGGACCGGCAGGGCTGGTGCCCGGGCAGCTGAGTCAGCCCCACTGCCTCTGCACCATCGGCGTAAAAGCCAACAGGGACCAAGGCACCAGGTCTTAGTGGTAATCACCGTGCAAACAGTTTGGGCCTCGCGGACACTGGTCAGCCTTGCAGTACACATGCCGGGAGCTCTGGTCCAGGGCGTGGACAGGTTCCCGCGGAGGCAGAGGACGGAGAGTGGCCATGGGCCCACGCGTGCCCGGTGACACAGAGTGCTCCACCCCGAGCTCTGTTCTGCTCCTTTCGAGCCATTCCAGACCTGCTTGTATCCCTTCCGTAATAAGCAAATGTGCTTGGCGTTTTCAAAAACTAACTGAAAATGGTTACGGTTCAAAAGATGACCGCCCACCACACACAGGAAAGGTCCTGCCCAAAACTGCCCTCTGCCCGAGGATGGTTACTATGAAACGCTGACCAACTCCATCCATGGGAAGCCATCCCGACACAGTTGCCTGTTCCCCCGGCCCGGCCTCTGGAAGCTTCGGCTAAACACCACTCCCAACTTCTGCATCATTTTCAGACACTTTCTGACTAAATGTCTGGGCCAAGCTCCGCTCAGGTGGGCGATGGTGCTCTGACCAGCTTCCTCGCACCTGCTGCACGGGGAGGCAAGAGCCCCTCGCTGGGCTTGTTAAACTGCACCCGGCACCAGCGTGTCCTCATAAGAGGCCCTTTCTGTGATAAAATCAAGACTGCGATGGCTGGGACAAGATTCATAGCGTTCAGAGTGCCAGTAAGCTGCGAGCTGTGAATCCCTTAAATGCCTGTGCACCCTACCTGGCTGTACCTTAAATGCTGATATCAGAATGTTTATAGAGAGCTTCTAGCCTCTCTGAGTTTTTCATTAAGCTGTGAATGGGAAATGACACACTTTTCAAAGTTGACGTTCTTTCTCTTGGCTCGATTCACAAAAATAAGATTCATACTTTCTTGCCTCTGCCAGCAATTCCATGGCTAGAAACGATTCATTACAAAATAGAAATAGATTCTCATTTTGCTCTGATATAGATTCGCAAAATATAGAGGAAAGATTTGCTCACATTGTATCCAGTTGCTTTATTTATTAAAATGTAAATAATGCTGAGTTAGCCATCTGATGAATCAAAATTCCAAACCTGAGTTTCCAATTCACGTAGAACTGCCAGCTCCAGGTAATTTCCAGGGAGAAGTTCACACAGACACATTTCAGTTTACTATATGTGCTCAAAGCAACTAAACTGTAAAGTGAGCTCTATTTTTGCATTAAATTTTACATTATCTATGAAAATATGTTTCCAAGGAGGAAGACAGTAGGCTGAAACCTTCAGGTGAGGAGGGAATAACAGAGAAACCGCGGCGAGCCGTGACCAGCCCGTCGAGCGAGCATGGGTCCTCGCCTGGACTCGGGGCTGGGCTATTTAACGTTAAGGTTTGGACACAGGGGTCACTTCAGGGGCCACCCCCACCTTCCAGGGGACAGACAGTGAGGCCTCAGACTGGGAGCCAAAGGGAAGAGTGACCAACAGGACCTGGTAACCCTCTGCTGCTAGGAGGGGCAGGGAAGAGACAGGGAGGAGGCAGGACTGGAAGCTCCGCTTCAGGGCAAGGGTGGAGGAGGCCAGGACGCTGCTGAATTCAGGCTGGGGCTGCCGGCCCCTGGAGGGACCGTGGGGCGTGGCCTGGTCACAGGGCCTGGCATGTCACCACTGCGGATGATGGCACATCCTCTCTGACGTAGGTTATATGACTATGAAAAATTTCCAAGCACAAGATTTTCAACTCTGCCAAAATTAAAGTTTCAGTTTTGACTATTCTATACATTTGGTAGAGACCACAAGTAGCTTATGAATATGAACATTTTATTTCACTCCATGCAAGTCATAACATGGGTAAAGAAACCAAATTCCACAGGATTTGGGCCATGGAATTCCAAAGGTCACAGGTGGGTAGCGGCATTTGTGGGAGAATAACATGCCCTTCTCAGGCACGAGCTGGGGACCGAGGACACATGATGACACTGCCACGGGAGGAGCCAGGCCACTCGGAATTCCTGCTCAGGGCCACTCACAATGTCAACATCAGGTGGCGGACGTGGACCCAAGGCACAGGGGCTGGGCTGGCCCCACCCCTTCCTCAGGCACCACTACAGCAGCCAATCCTGCCTGGTGCCCTAAGGACCTGCCCGTTAACAGGGTGGGGAGTGGGTGCCCCAGTGCCTGCAAACAAGAACGGTATCAAAACACAGGCCTTTCCCAGCCTTCAACAGACCCAGAGCAACGCAACTACACCGAGAGGGAGGCCGTCTGCAGCCCCCCAGGGCTCACAGCAGCGGCGCAGGCTCCTGCCGGGAGCACGCACGGCCCAGCTTCCCTTCTCCTGACCGTCCGGGCTGGGGCCTCCCAGACGGTCCAGTTCCTCCCGTCCGCCAAGCTCGGGAGGTAGAGAGGTGCGTGTGCAATGCTTAACACGGCAGGTGTAAAAACAGCACTACTCGTGGAGCCCTGGCTAGGCGTCTGCACGATGCTGAGTGTTCTCCAAACACTGCACCAGCCCCGTGAAGCCGGTGAGCGACTCCCATCGCTGTGCAGGCGAGAGCGAGCGTGCAGGGAGCGGGAGGCTGCCCGTGACCCCCGAGCGGGGCCTCCGGGCCCAGGGCCCGCATTCGTAACAAGCACCTTCAATGGACACTCGGTCCTGGCTCAGCCACGCTGAACCAAGCTGCTCCTGCTCCTGGGGGTGCAAGTGTGATCACGTAGGTGTGGCAGCACAGGAGGCACGTGACAAAGAAAGGGACAAAGGACTAAACTAGGCCAATATAAACACAGATGAAAGCATTTCATTTACAGACATTTTTAAATGATGTAAAAAATGCATATTCTATTCCCTCTGTACTTATGCATAGCAAATTCCCACAAACTCAGTGGCTTAAAACAACCCCAATTTATGACCTCATAATCTCCACAGCTCAGGAGTCCAGGTGCAGGTTAGCTGGGTCCTCTGCTCAGAGTCTCACCAGGCTGAGGTCGGAGCACACTCCTGAACTCACAGGTTGCTGGCAGAACTCATTTCCTCACAGCTGTAGGGTGGGGGGGTCCCCTCTTCCTCTCAGCCATTAGCCAGGACCCACTCTCTGATCAGGAAGGCCACGTGAGGCGCCCTGCCAGCAGACACTCCTCTTACAACGTACGTGTGTGCATTCACAGAGGAGGGCAGACGCGTGTTTCTGAGTTCCTCTGCCTCTGGATCTCAGCCTCCTCTGAAGAGCACACCCAATTAGGGCAGCCCCTCTCAGGATAATCTCCATTTCCATCAGCTCAACTGATTAGGGACCTTAATTATACCTGCAAAACTCTCTTGCCATAATCATAGGAGTGAAAACCTATCAGGCCCACACTCAAAGAGAAGGGGTCATACAAAGTCATGGATCAGTGAGGGTCACTTAGAATTCTATCTACGACACATATGAAACCATTCAGAGGGTAAGAACCAGGATAAAACTTGGATGGCCAGGAAGATACCTACACAGACGTAGATACAGAAAAGCTAAGAGCAAATGCTACGCTGAGTATTTCTGTGATGGAATTGTGAAATTATTTCTTAGAGTTTTGCTGTTTTCTAAATTTGTGCCATGGATGTAGATTAACATTATACATTCATGGGGGCTGGGACTTTCTGTTAAAAGCACATTATGCCCTTTTGAAGATTTCCTTGGGGTTTGTTCATAATGTGTGGACACTCTTACTGTGAGAAACAGCACAGCAGCTTAACAGCTGCTCCTTCTAGGCCAGATGAGGAACAGGGGTAGCACTTTTACCCTGGCTTTAAAAAACTAAAAAAAAAAATCAGACAAAAATATATGAACAATGGTCTTCCAGACACTGGACATCAGGCAGTGAAAGTAAGTAACAGCCTGGGCAGCGGACAAGGTGAGCCCTGAGGTTGTCCTGGCCGACTGTCTTGAGAGCTTCGAGGCTGTGGCAAAGGTAGAAGGAACCCCGGCAGAAACCAGAGGACTCCTGAGTGGAAGAAACGGAGCCACAGTCCCAGGACAACAGAGTGGTTAGATCTGGAAGAAGAGAGTGTGCAGAAGGAGAGCTGCAGAGACGGGCAGAGGCCCCTTTGTGTCACCAGGGCCCTGACAAGAAGATGCTTATAAGGACTGAACCACAGGAAGCTTAGCAGCAATATTACTGGGCAATCAGACTCAAGAGGAAAGGCACCTGTTCCCACTTAACGGGCGGGACACCACAGTTCACATGACAGGAGGTATGGTATTCAAGAGTCTTGCCTCAGTGGTGGGAAATAATGAGGCATAGACTAAACACAATTCTAGCACCGACTGAGGAATCTTACAAGCAAGACCCAAAAGGATCAAACTGCTTTCTCATGTAACCTACATGCATTTCAGAACAAAGCTAAAGAATATATTTTTAAAAAACCCAAAATATACAGCACTGAACCGCAAAACACACATACAAAGTATCCAATTAAAAATTATCAAAGGCACAAAAGGAGAAAATTATGCACCACAGTGAGAATAAAAAACCCAAACCAACCCCAAACTGACAGAGATGTTAGAATAAACAGACAAGGATATTAAACGGCCATTATAACAGTATTCCATATGACAAGAAGGTAAGAACAAAATGTGGGCTATAAAAATGACAAATGGCACTGTTAAAAATGAAAATGTCTGAGAAGAAAAATGCGCTGGTCAGAAATAACAGCAGATTAGACAGCGCAGACGAAAAGATCAGTCAACTTGAAAACAAACTATCTAAAACACAGTAAAAAAAAATTAAGAAAACCAAAATACTAAAGACTTTGAGATAACTCAAAACAGCCAAATACATAGGTTAACTGGTAGCTCCAAAGGACAGAGTAGCGGAAGAAGCAAAGAATATGTAAAAAATTATGGTCAAACATTTTTCAAATTTGATGAAAACTATATACCCACTAAACCAAACTCAATGAAACCGAAGCCCAGGAAACATAAACTACACAAAAGCATAAAATGGTCAAGCTGCTCAAAACTAGTGACAAAGAAAATCTTAGAAACAGCTCAGGTATTGTAAGTGGGAGAGTCTGCAACATCTCAAACAAAAATAAGGATGACAGCAGATTTCTGATTGAAAACTATGCAAGCCAGCGGACAGTGGAACAAGATCTTTAAGGAAATAAACTTCAATTTAAGATTTTATGCTCAGAAAAAAGACTTTCAAATATTAAGATATTTTCCAGATCACAAAACCTAAAAAAAAAAAAAAAATCACGAGCAGATCCCCACTAAAGAAATGGCAAAGTCCTTTAGCAGAAGGAAAATGATTTTAAGTGGAAGGGGAGGATATGGAGGAACTGGAATTATCACACACTACTGGGAGAAAAGCAAAATGGTACAGCAGGAGAATAGTGCAGCAACATGTGAAAGTGGTAAACACCCACCGTCATATGATCCACTCCTAAGTGAAGTAAAAGCTCGTCTGTACAAAGACTTACACAACATCCACAGCAGCTTTATTTGTAATAGCGAGACTGGGAGAAAATCCCCACTCTATAACAACAGATGATATAGAAGTATTATACCCCCTACAATGGAATACTACCCAGAAAAAAAAAAAGGCATGAACTACTTACTGATGTACATAACACAGATAAATCTCAAAATAAGCACGCTGGAAGAAGTCAGACTACATGAATCCATTTACAAAGCTCCAAGATTTTATGTAAATAAAATATACATAATACACATAGTCCATTACAAAGTTCCAGAAAATTCAAACTACTGTATAGTGAAGGCAGATGAGTGATTGCAGAGGGGATGCAGGGATGTGTTAGAAGGGAGGGGCCAAGAGGGGGGTTACAAAGCTGCAAGGGGGGTGATGGGGATGTTCATTATTTTGACTGTGGTATACATGTCAAATTACATCAATACTTTATATTTTAAATACAAGTACTTTTAAACGTCACTTCCATCTAAAATAACGTTTCTGAAAAAGTAAATAGTTTACCAAGTGTGCTCCCTGTGACCTCCTATAATTGTGGAGCCAACAAGTAGCCCTGTTTTGAAGAGAAACCCGCTCGTCATGTCCAGCTCCATCATCTGCCTCTCCTTTACACAATGAGCCACCATTTCACACCCACTGTGATGGCTAAAATGAAAAAGACAGTAACAAGTGTTGGTGAGGATGGAGAGAAACTGAAAACCTCATATATTCTTGAGAGGAATGTTAAATGGTGTGGCTGTTTTGGAAGTGTTTGGAAGTTCTTCAAAATGCTAAATACAGAATTGCCAGATGACCCAGAAATTCTGCTTCTAGGTTTTCACAAGGAAATGAAAATATTCCGGCACACAAAATATTACATGTGAATGTTCACAGCAGCATGATTGACAAGAGCCAAAAGGTCCATCAACTGATGAACAGATAAAATGTGATCTATCCATACCACAGAATATTGCACACACAAAGGAATAAAGTACTGATTCATGGCACCACATGTATGTACCTTGAAAACATTTAAGTAAAAGAAACCGGACATAAAAAGCCAAGTATTAGAAAGAAAGAAAAATACTAAATGCTATCATTCATATGTGGAATCTAAAAAAAAAAAGACACAAATAAACTTACTTACAAAACAGAAATAGACTCACAGATATAGAAAACAAATTTATAGTTACCAGGGGAGGAAGGGGTGGGAAAGGATAAACTGGGACTTTGAAATTTGCAGATAGTAACTACTACCTATAAAATAAACAAAAAGTTTCTTCTGTAGAGCACAGGGAACTGTCTTCAATATCTTGTAGTGACCTATTATGAAAAATAAATATATGCACGTATATGTATGACTGAAACATTATGCTGTACACCAAAAATTAACACAATACTGTAAACTGATTATACTTCAAATTTTTAAAAAGCACAATAGAAAAAAAAGCCAAATATTGCATGATTCCATTTATGTGAGATTTCCAGAACAGCCAAATTCCTAGAGAGAGAAAGAGACTAGTTGTGGTTGCCTTGGAGCCAGGAAGAGAGGGAACAGGTAACAGGTAAAAGTGAACCGACTGCTAATAGGTAAAAGGGTCCTATTTTGGGGGGTGGACGAAATGTTCTAAGATTAGATTGTGGTGATGATGTACAACACTATGAATATATTTAAAACTACTGAACTGCAAACTTTACATGCTTGACTTTCAGAGTACCTAAAGTGATATCTCAACATAGTGTTAAAAATTAAAATTAAATGACATATGAAAAAGAAGATGAAGATGAAGAAGCAACCATACATGGTTTATTAAAAGTGAAGTCTCCAGATTTTTTTGTATGTTGGCAATTAAAATTTAAGATGCTGTCAGTGGGCAGGCCAAATATGACCTACATGCTCAATCAGACTCACGGAGGGAGAGTGCGCCAGTCTCAGGGCTACACTATCTTTTCATGAACCAACGGGCACAGTTCTCTGGTTGTTTCTCTAGCAACTGTGTTCTCTAATCCTACTAAGAGTATCTTTCTTGCTTGCCTATCTTTTTAAAAAATTCTTATGTTTTATTGAAGGGTAGTTGATTTACAATGTTAGTTTCATGTGCACAGCAGAGCAATTCAGTTATACATAAACAAACATACATATATATATTTTCAGTTTCTTTTCCATTATGCCTCATTACAAGAAACTGAATATAGTTCTTTGTTCTATATGGTAGGTTCTTGTTGTTTATCTATTTTATATATAGTAGTGTGTATCTGTTAATCCCAAATTCCTAATTTATCCCTCCCCACACTTCCCCCCTTGGTATCTACAGTTTGCTTTCTACGTCCATGAATCCATTTCTGGCTTGTAAATAAAATCTGTATCTTTTTTTCTTTTTAGATTCCACATATAAATGACATCATATGATATTTGTCTTTCTCTGTCTGACTTACTTCACTTAATATGACAATCTCTAGGTCCATCCAAGTTGCTGCAAATGGCATTATTTCATTCTTTTTTTATGGCTGAATATACTTGCTTGCCTATCTTAAAATGACTATGGATATCCCTCACCCTCAATCCATTCCCTCACTCCTCCTTTCTCCCCCACAGTCAGCACTCGGCCATCACTGCCAGGCACACACCACCTTCTGCTCCGCATCAGAGATTCCCTGGCTCCAGCCTTTGCCAAGTTTTGGCCTCACTCTGCCAGCTCCCACCACAGGGTGTTATACACGTCCTGTCTCCTCCTGTGCCACACCATCTTCCTCACATATCACAGATCCCTTCTTTCTCCTCTCAGTTGCTCCCCAAGAAGGTCAAGGTTGTTGGTTTGGTGAGTTTCAAACACATAGCAATCCCCAGCAATGAGGGACTCTTGCTAGATGCGTGCTCTTCCCTCAGCTAGGAGAGGGGGCAGCAGAACGGGAAAGAAAGGTGGGGGCAGGAAAGGATAAGCACAGGGCAGACAACTCCTCCTTCGAAGGCCATGCCAACAGCCCTGCTACAAGTGCACTGACACAGGGTCTCCACCATGGGCCAAGGGATGTTGCTAGACACAAGTAAGAAAAAGTTCAGAAAAAATTTTCAGGTACATGATCAAAACCACGACCCTGGGTTACAACCTATCAGGGGCAAGTCATACTCTGTACCCCAGTAAGGAGCCCTTCAACCTGGAACTACAAAAGCAATAGACCAGTCCTGAACCCAAATATGTCTAAACTTAAGGAAAAGAAGAAACAGGAAAGTATCTGCCGTACAAAAACATCAGACTGGTGAATAATTAACTTCATTTGTCCCTTTATAAATTTCCAAGGAACCCCAAAAGATTACCTCTAAAAACAATGAATTAGGTCCTCAGATGATAATGGGTCTTCTGCTGTCTTTATTTGTATGTTGATTTTAGAATAATTGTTTGTTGTTAGATTGGTTAAATGTTTTGCTATTTGAATTTCCATCTGATGTTAATTTAACTTATTACTCCAAGTTAAATCAAGTACACCCAAGGCAGTTTTACAGGAGCTTCCAATACATTGTTTACTGTGTTTCTCCCTATTTGAGGAAGCCACACAGACCTCTTTTCTCCCTGTTGTTATGGAGGGAAGACAGCCTAGCAGAAAGATGTAAGATTTTTTCCCTCCAGATTGTTCATCTTTTGTGTCGGCAATCTGTCTTTGAGGGCAGATAGAATAAAGCCGATATTTAGGTATATCGAGTGATTCAGTGCAAGCATCTCTCAAAAGCATGATCAATATTCTCATGTTTTTAGCACTGTTTTCAGCCATAAATATCTCTCCTCTCAAAAAGAAATCACTCTCCTTTGGGTCAGCAGTCCCTGCAGTGGATGCGCAGTCGCCAGGCTGGGGCGGGAGGCACCGAGCGTCCACTGGGGCCAGAGGCAGGCAGGTGCGTTCAATCCCAGAGCTTCCTTCAGGGAGGGGAGAGGCAAAGAGAACTTAAAAGCCCAAACGGCAACGGGCTGGGGGCAGGGGGAACAGCAACGGGGGCGCGGGGTGCTTTATTCCGAAGCATCACATCATCCGCGTGAACCACTTACCTCACATCCTACTTCCGTCCTCTCAGCTCCGCTGAGAAATAAAATACTGACTGTGTCACTTGAAAGTAACACATAACATCCCTTTAAAAGCTAAAATTCAAATTTCGAGTGGAGATTACACGGGAAAGGAACTTTTATTCATTTTTAAAGACCGTAAGTGAGAAAACAAGCCCTAGGGCGAAGCCAGACCCCACGTTCACCACTGCATCCGCCAAGCACGGGCCCACTTCCGGGCCAAGCTCCACCCCACTTCCGCTGCGCTCGGGCTAAGCTCCACCCCACTTCCGCTACGCTCGGGCTAAGCTCCACCCCACCTCCGCTGCACTCGGGCTAAGCTCTGCCCCACTTCCGCTGCGCTCGGACTCCGCCCGGCTCCCACCTGCTACTCTCGCTTTCGTGAGCTCCGGCCGGTCAAGCCTCCGACCTGGAACAAACCGCGAGAGCCGGCCGGGGTCACAGGCCCAGAAGGGTGACCCCACAACAAAGGAACTTTCGCAAAGCACAGAACTAAATGTTTTAAGAAGTACAAGTTAGCACAATACACCTGGAATTACAGTACTTCTCATCTAACCTTTTAAACGCCGCCAACCACCTCTCAGCAGTGGGATTACCCCTGGAAAGGCCTGCGGAACGCCCTGCCGGCAGCGTCGCGCACCCAGTCTCCCGCCCCCGCGGGACCCTCAGGGGCATGATTTTTTTTCTAATACTAAGGAATGAAAATGTTGGAAGATAAATTGGTGCTTTAAAATCTTTAGCCAAAGAACCCCACTGAAATGGTTTCTCTTTATGTCCAGGAGGGCAGGGACAGAAACACGGCGTGTGTGCACATCACCACGAAGTAACGAGGAGCGTCGTCGCAGAGGCTTTATGACGCCTCAGGACTGGGCCCGGTGCGTAGACAGTCTTGGAGCTTGCCATTCTGAGCAGAGTCTGCCCATTGGCGAGAGACTGCATTTTGACCTTTAGATTCTGAGTGCCTGTGCCTTCTGCGTTGTTTCCTCAAAAACCAAGGCTTCATTCAAGTTAAAAAGAGATGGGAGTAACACAAAGGTGACGGACACAAAACAATCAGTTTGGTGGAAGACGACACAAGAAACTGGGGACGAGGGCCTGATCCCCAAGGGCTAACACCGGCAGGGTAGTGGGGTCCCGCCAGCGATGGTGCCACGCCTGCAACTGCCCCTAAGGCAGGCTCAGGAAAACACAGCCCATGGGCCAGCCCCGTCACGGCCCATGGACCGCAGAGATGGGAAAGCAGGACTGAAGCCACGACTATGGAATCTTGAGAAATGTGGTGGAGCGCCATGCTACCAGAATGTTCTCCACACAGCAGGCCACATTAAATTTCTCCAGTCAAACCCACATGGCAGCTGCACTGCTGCAGCTGCTTAGAAAATAGCCTCTTCTCTCCTCACACTGCTGTCCTGTGCGAATACTACCATGTGGCCTGTGACATCCCCAAAGGTGCATCATGCTAGAACCAGCAGTGGCTCCAACAATGGAACCTGTCAGTGGAAGGATGCTCTGTTCAAAACATCTGAGGCTCCTAGAGACGTCACCATGTCAACTAAGGGTCACACAGCTCTCAATGACAATGCATGTGGCAAAGACCTAAACAAAGTGGAGGCAGACAAGGAGGGGACGCTTGCTTCCTTCAGCTCCCCGGCCACTGGGTGTCTGGGGGGCTTCCTTTTGCAGCCGGCAGTGGAGACAGAAGTCCAAGTGCAAAGCCCCAGCAGACAGGCCACTCTCTGCTGGACATGACTCTCAGATGGCCAGGTCTGGGGAAGATGTGCATGGACCATGGCAGATGCTTCATGGAAGAGGCTTGGGCCACCCCGGGTAAACCTGACCAGAGCTTGAAAATGAGCCAGAGGCCCTGGGCGTTTTTGTCCCTCAGGGGTCCTGGGCGTTTTTATCCCTCAGAGCCCATGGGCCCTGGAACCAGCCTCCCTGCACTAACATCCCATCTCCACCTCTGAGGAGCTGTGGTCTTGAGCAAGTTACGTCACTTCTCTGTGCCAGTTTCCCATCTGGAACATATCATGGTACCTACCTCATAGGGCGGTGTGACAACTAAATTATATTATAACATTTCACTAATTTCAAAGTGCCTGACAAATACTAAGTTGTCATAAGGCCATTAGCTACTACGATGATCCCATCACCGCTGTTACTGGCCTTACTCCTAGTGTCTCTGGGCCTGGCTGTAGCAGGTGTCTCATCAGACATCACCTGCCCATTAATGGGGGGAACTCTGACTCTGAGGCTGAGACACTCTCCACGGTTTTAAAACAAAAACCTAGCAATTAAAAAGTGTGAGTCCTCTGACCACGACCGCCCTCCGCCCTGGCCTGAGAGGCGAGGTGTCAGAAGTAGCATTCCACAGCCTCTTCCCAGTGCCCCTCTTTGGCCATTCCACAGCCACCTGGAGCCGAGCTGTAGCCATCACCCCGGTGGGTCAGCTGCCCTGAGTCCACCTGCCGGCAAGCCCCGCCCACCGCTCCACAGTCGCGGGTTGGGGGGAAGAGGGCTTGCCCTGGGGTCTGCAGGGCCACCCACTGGGACACCACCTTAAGAACCGGATGAAACTCCCAGAGCACGTAAAAAACTACATGCTGCTCAAACCTTCAGTTCATCTCCGACAAAAACAGCTCTCCACTGTCTCCCCGATGGCTCAGAGGGCTGCCTGCCACTCCCCACTCTTGCAGGGCACCTGGGTGTCAAAGCGTCGGGTCCTCAGCCAGATTCTAGCGCCCGCACTCACTGTGAGGATGCTTCCGGGACTCATGGCACATTTTTTAAAAGAAAGTGAGGTCCCCAGGCTGTGTCAGCAGAGCCCGTTTACCCCGATCTGTCTGAACTGGGCACCAGTCAGCACCTGTTTACTGCAGTGTTTGCAGGACAAGGTGCCCCACGTACCAACCGCCAGGAGACCCTGCCCCGCACCGGTTGAGTTCTGGGAAGAAGGGCCTGGATGCCCCACCACACTAACTCTGTGTGTAAGAGAAGCAACTGAACAAGGTAAGAACGGACAAGTCTACACTCCACCCCACACGCTGCTGCCTGCACTTTGTCAGTGTAGCCTGTGCCGTCGGGGTGGAGACCGTGTGACCAGTGCTAAGCACTCAAATCCAGTGGCCAAGTGACGGCCTCGGCACCACGGAGAGTGCAGGCCATGGGCATCTTCTCACGCCTTGCTGGGGTCCCTCCCATCTCTGCCTGCAGGTGCCCTCGCTGAGAAGGAGGGAGGAGATAAAGGAGAGCCCAGCCCCTCTCGCTCTGCTCTCCGCGTCTGGGGCGACCAGGGAGCCGCGGTCCTCAGCGGGCTATACCTGGGCTTTTCCAGAGCTGTTTCCCTCTCTGCCTGGAAAGCGCTAGGGCTCTTTGACGTGTAGATCTGTTTTCACCTACTTTCCAAAGGTCACAGCTGTCTTCACGATGGATGGAAGTGCTGTAGCCCGGGAAGCCCTGCAAATGGGAGGCTTGTGTGCTTCAGAGGAGTAGCAAGTCCGTCCCCAGCATGGGCCCCAGCCGGACCCGCTGAGGAAGGTTTCCTCCCCGCACCGCCAACCCCAGCGCGACGGCCCGTGTGCAGAGGTGTCCCCCTGGGACCAGCAACAGCGCTGAGAGCAGCTTCCCACCTGCTATCCTTTTACTTCTGACGACACGCCATGAGGAAGGATTCCTATTCCTGCTGTACAGAAAAGGATGCTGAAACAGGTAGGCTGCCTTTCCCAAATCACAGGCTGAGCGTGTATCCTCCCCTCTGGTCCAAATAATGTCAAAGGTGGAACAGTACTCAGAGGAAGAGGGTTTCTGAACCCACATTATTAACATGTTGACTGCTGTGTCACCCAAATCTGGGTGACAGTTGTGCTTCCTCAGGGGCCCTGCCACCCAGATATGGGTGACGCTCTCCTTTATCCAATTATGCAGGTTTGTAAGTAATTTGCAACAGTTTGTTTTTAAAACAATTTTTTGTTGTTTTAAAATAGTGTTTCTTAAAATTATTTTTTAAAACAATTGTTTTTAAAACAATTCCAATTATACTGGGAAAACAAACAGATGAATGATAAGCACATAGACCATCCGTGCATCGCACTGCGATCAAGTGTGAACTCGGGCCCTGCAGCAAACACATTCGATCCACGGTTAAGCCCCCAGAAGAAGACACTCAGAATTACCAGCCACAGCCTCTTCTACACAGCTCCTTCAAAACACGGCACCCACCTAAGACGGTAACGCCTCACTCAGGGTCCCCAGCTGAAGTGTTTTCCAACCATGTCCTCCTACAACTCCCTGATACTTCCAGAGTTCTTCCAAAATGACGACTGTACATGTGAGTGTAAAGCAGAGGAAAACATCCTTGTGTCCTGAAGCCTATTTAGCAGCAGAGCACAGGCTGGCAGCTGCACCTGACGCTTCCATCATCCCAAGGAAGAGTCGGGACGCGAGCTGGAGGGTCCGCTGGACCTGGCCCAGGTGCAGGTCAGCAGAGTGTGACCCTGGCTGCAGTGCCAAGTGCCCACAGGGGTACGAGGCTGCTGCTGAAGCTGAGCTGTGCTTACAACGATGCTCAGGGTCCTCTCACTTCGGAGTTTTCATACTGGAGCCAGGGCTCTTTGACATGCAGATCTTTTTCACCTACTTTCCAAAGGTCACAGCTGTTGCAAAACAGGAATTGGAAACTGTAGCTGATTTTTTTCTTCCATTTTGGAAAACTCTTACCCAATCTTAATCTCTTATTTTAATGTAATGTGGAAAATTAATGTATTTAGATCATCCTACTCTGGAATCTATTAAAGATGTTTAAATCACCCTAATCATTCTAACAGATTAGGATCACTTAAGTCATCCTAACTCACTCATCCCGTTACGTTTCAGCATTCCTCAGACAAGCAAGGACTGAAGTATTTTCTGATATACACAGCTTAAGATGACAGCATGCTTAAGTGAAGTAATGTTCACAAACACACAAATGACCAATGTGAATAGCACTTTAACAACGCCGTAAACATTATCTCATTAAGAAGTACTAATTCCAGAGTGACAACTAAAAAGGCCTCTGACATGATATACGGTAAGACCGATGCGACTTGGGAGAGGTGGTGGAAAGGAGAGAAGATTGAGAAAGGTTTGTAAATTGCAGAATAACGCTTGCTAGCTTTGTGTAAGCTCCTGTAATATGAAAGACAATGTACAAAATCATTTCTGTGCATGACAGTCTTGCACGTTCATGTATTATTTCCAGTTGCAAAGGGGGAAAATGCAGAGCAGAGTCTCAGAGAAGCACCTGAGGTCACGCAGCAGCCGGGCTGTGCAGGACTAAACTTCACAGCCTGGTGCTTTTCTCTCCCTTGTATCAGAGGGGTCCATAGCCTGTCCCTTAATATATCCATTATTTGCTAGGAGTAAGAATCCTAGTTATAAGAGATTTGAGAGAAACAATAGAAGAAACTGGCTCTGAAATAGCTATGAAGGCAGCAAAAATTTTTTAAAGTTCTGACGTGTGAAACCAAGTAGAAAAAAACTAGCTCTACCAAGGAGGTTTACAGTGATGGCTCAGCAGCACATGATCCCAGACAAGGGATAGAGTAGCACTCGGTAGGACCTCCACAAACCCCCACAGTTCACTACTGTGATCTACCTTCGACAGACAGAGAACCAAGGCAGAGAGATGCTGGATAACCTGCTTCATGTAACAAGACTGAAAAGTGGCAGAGCTAGGATTGGAACCCAGGTCTCCCTGCAAACAATTATTACTGAGAAAAATTCGAATGGTTCTTTTATTCCAAACTATAATTTATGTACATGTATTTGAGAATAAAAACTTGTTAGACTATGACAGTCATATATGCATCAAAATGCTGTACAATTATTCATTAGTATCTTTAGAAAGAATTCTCAAATTTCTCAGAAAAATGTCTTACGAAGTATGAGAGTTTGTAATAATCCAGAAGGCAACTTTAAAAATGAAGCTAATTTGTTACTGGGTTAAAAAAGACTGTAATAGCTGGAAGATGTTTTATGTAAGCCTCAGGATAACCACAAAGCAAAAGCCTACAGTACATACACAAAAGACAAAGGAATGCAAGCATACCACTACAGAAAAACGCCAAGTCACAAAGGAAGAGAGCAGGAAAGGAACAAAGCAACCAGAAGAGTTAACAAAATGACAACAGTAAGTCCATACCTGCCAGTAATCACTTTAAGTATAAATGGACTAAATTCTCCAATCAAAAGACATAATGAAGCTAAAAAGATTCTTAAAAAAAAAAAAAGACCAAACTATATGCAGCCTTATTTAAGGGATTCACTTCAGCTCTAAAGACACACAGACTGAAAGTAAAGAAATGGAAAAAGATATTCCATGCAAATGAAGACCAAAAGAAAGCAGGATTAGCTGTACTCGTATTACACAAAGCAAATACTTTAAGCCAAAGACTGTAACAAGAGACGAGGTCATTATATAATAGTGAAGGGGTCAGTTCATCAAAAGGCTATAATATTCGTAAATATTTGTGCATACAACAGAGAAGCATCTAAATTTAGAAAGCAAATATTAACAGAGCCATACAGGCAGCAATGCAATAACAGTAGGAACTTCATTACCCCCACTTTCAACAATGGATAGGCCATCCAGATAGAAAATCAGTTAAGAAATTTTATACTTAAACTACACATTAGATCAGATGGCCCTAACAGACATTTACAGAACATTCCACTCAACAGAGGTAGAATACACATTCTTCTCAAGTACACATGAAACATTCTCCAGGATAGATCTTCTATTAGGGCAAAAACCAAGTCTTAATAAATATAAGAACACTGAAATCATATCAAGCATCTTTTCTGACCACAATGGTATGAAATCAATTACAAGATGAAAATTGGGAAGTTTACAAATACGTGAATATTAAAGAATATGCTCCTGAACAAATGGGTCAAAGAATAAAAAAAAATATCTTGAGATAAATGAAAATGGAAACACAACATAGCAAAACTTACAGGATGCAGCAAAAGCAATTCTAAAAGGGAAGTTTATAGCTATTGACACCTATATTAAGCAAAAGGAACTCAAATAACAACCTACCTTCTAGAAAGAGAAAAATTAAGCCTACAGTTAGGGAAGAAAATAAAGATCAGAGCAGAAGTAAGTTAACTAGAGACTAAAAGGGTAATAAAAAGATGAAACCAAGAACTGTTTTTTCACAGAGATAAATACAAATTTTTAAAGAAATAAATATAGATAAACCTTTAGTTAGACTTACCAGGAAGAGGATTCAAAAGTACGAATCCATGAGGAGACATTCCAACAGATATTCAGGAATACAAAGGATAAGAGACTACTGTGAACAATTAAATGTCAAAAAATTGGACAACAAGTCCCAATTCCTGGAAACATGCAACCTACCAGGACTGAATCATGACTAGAAAATCTGAACAAACCAATTACTAGTAAGGAGACTCAATCAGTAATCCAAAACCTACTGACAAAGAAAAGTCCAGGGCAAGATGGCTTCACTGGTAACTTTTAAAGAACTAATACCAGTGCTTCTCAAATTCTTCAAAATACTGAAGAGGAGATAACATTTCCTCATTTTATGAGGCAAGCATTACCTTGATAGTAAAGCCAGACAAGGATTCTGTAAGAAAATTATAGGCCAATATCCCTGATAAACATAGATGCAAAAATCCTCAACAAAATATTAGCAAACTGAATCCAACAACACATCGAAAGAATCATTCACTATAATCAAGCAAGTGTTATATTCCAGGATGCAATGATAGTTCAACACAGATTAAACCAGTGTGGACCACATTAACAACATGAAGGATAAAAATCTTATGATCAACTTAATAGATGCAGAAAAAGCATTTGACAAAATTTAACATCCTTTTATGATATGATAAAAACTCTCAACAAACTGGTTACCAGGGCAACGTACCTCAATATAAGGAAGTCCATATATGACAAGCCCATAGCTAGCATCACACTCAATGATGAAAAGCTAAAGACTTTTCTTCTAAAATCAGAAACAAGGCAAGGATGCTCACTCTCACCACTGTTATTCAACATATTACTGGAAGTCCTAAAAAGAGCAATTAGCAAGAAATAAAGAGCAACCAAATGCAAAAGGAAGAAGTAAAACTGTCTGAAGATGATATCATATTAAATGCAGAAAACTCTAAAGATTCCACCAAATAACTGTTAGAATAAATGATTTCAGTAAACTTCAGGATATAAAATCAATCTTCAAAAATCAGTTGCATTTCTATAAACTAACATGAACTATGAGAAAGAGAAATTAAGAAAACAATCCCATTTACAGTATCATCAAAAAGAATAAAATACCTAGGATTAAACTTAATCAAAGAGGTGAAAGATCTGTACACTGAAAACTACATATAAGGCATTGATAAATAAAACTGAAGATGCAAACAGAAAGGTATTAGTGTTTATGAACTGGAATATTTAATATTGTTAAAATGTCCACACTATGTCTATAATAGTTGCATATCAATAACTAACATCAGGGACAGATTAACAATTAGAAATTCAATCAATCCCTAGACCTCAGGGAGTACTGTACTTAGTTGTTGGCGGTCACATGACATGTGGTCTCAGGATGCCACTGCAAAACTAAGTACAGGATTGGGTTAGAGTTTTTTTTGCCTCCTTCAAAAATGACTCAGAATTACTTAATGATATAAAAGTTTAACTATCAAAAATACAAAACCACTTATTGAGGGATCCAAGGAAAATAGTCTCAATCCAATGGTCTTAGAGAAATTCTTAACATAAGCGTTAAATAAACTAGATTTTATACTCTTAAGAATAAGTATTTATCAGATATTACAAAAAATAATATGGTCAAGGATTAGATAATAAACTACAAAAAAGTCAGCATGCAATTTTTTCTTGTCTTTGTAAAATGTGTGTAACCAAAAAGTACAATAATTTAAAAAATACTGAGATTTGAGAATTTGGATGAAAATAAAGATGGGTTCCAACCAAACAAAAAATTTTTTTCAAATAAGTCAAAAATGAAATAAAACTACATATATATATAAAATATGTAAGGGATTCTTACAAGTCCTTTGTAAGCCAAAGGAAAAAATTTAAAAATCTGACTACAATTGTACCAATCTTAATTTCTAGTTAATAGTTTTTTTGTGTGTGTTTTATACATGATTTTTTAAAATTTAAAAAAATGTTTTAACATTTTTTTAGTGAGTTAGTCATTTTATAACGTTGTGTCAATTTCCAGTGTAGAGCACAATTTTTCAGTTATACATGAACATATATATATTCACCGTTGCATTCTTTTTCGCTATGAGCTACCACAAAATCTTGTATGTACTTCCATGTGCTATACAGTATAATCTTGATTATCTATCCTACATATGCCTGTCAGTAACTACAAGTTACAAACTCCCAGTCTGTCCCTTCCCACCCCCTCCCCCTTGGCAACCACAAGCTTGTATTCTATGTCTATGAGTCTGTTTCTGTTTTGTATTTATGCTCATTTTTTTTTTTTTAGATTCCACATATGAGCGATCTCATATGGTATTTTTCTTTCTCTTTCTGGCTTACTTCACTTAGAATGACGTTCTCCAGGGACATCCATGTTGCTGCAAATGTCATTATGTTGTTGTTTTTTATGGCTGAATAGTATTCCATTGTATAAATATACCATATCTTCTTTATCCAGTCATCTGTTGATGGACATTTAGGCTGTTTCCATGTCTTGGCTGTTGTGAATAGTGCTGCTATGAACACTGGGGTGCAGGTGTCATTTTGAATTAGGGTTCCTTCTGGATATTCTAGTTAATAGTGTTGACAATGTGCCATGATTATGTAAGCTGTTATTAAGAGAAAGAAACTGGGTGAACAGTGTATTAGAATGTACTACAAACTATATTTACAGCTTTTCTGTAAATTGAAAATTATTCCAAAATGGTTAAATTAAAATCAGGCTATGTAAAAAGTAAGTGTCGTTTTAAAAAAAAACCCCATAAACATCAAAATAGAAATGACTATCTTTAATATGCAAAAAGTTCTTACAAATCAGTTAAGATAAAGACAGAAACAACTCAGTACAAAAATAAGCAGACATGTCACTAAGGAAACACAAATGGCCAATAAACGTAAGGGGAGATGTTCAGCCTTGCTTGATTACAACACAGGAAGTTTGAGAAGGCAACTTGAAAATATTTAAGTTTTGAATACTACTTCTTAGAACTTATTCTACATTGACTGCACAAGCACACAAAGATGTCTATACAATGATGTTCACAATAAATGTTGCTTAAAATAGTGCCAAACCAAACAAGGACCCAATAAAACCTAAAGCAACTCTAAACATTCATTAGTGGGCGATTAAGACGAGAGAAATGCCGGTGAACCATTTAGATGCACACACAGACACTAAAGTACCAAGCAGTCATTGAAAAAAACCAGCTATCTCAGTCATGCTCTGTGACGACTACTGACTGGCACAGTCTCTATCCTAAATTGTCATCATTAATTGAGAATTGTTTCAGAACGTTTTTTCATATGACAAATCCTGTCTTCCATGCAATATTAATACCTACACCAGGTGGAAAGATTTACTTTGTCACAGTTTATTTCCATTGATCAGCATCCGCAGCATCCAATATGCCAACTAGTCTACCTCACTTTGAATTCTGAGAAACTGGAAAGACACATCAAGCTTTCAGAGCAGCTGTCATGTGAACAGTGGCCGCTGCCCGGAAGACACGTCTAGTGCTTCCAAGTAAGGCCATTACAGGAGGATGATACTGACTGATGTGACCAATTAAATTTGAACTGGGGTCTTCTGTAAGCTGATTTAAATTAATTTCCTTGAAGTTTCTGTAAAATAGTGTTAACGTGCTCATGTAAGATTTGAAGGAGAAGTGTTAGTTAGGAGCACAAGTATCACGTAACTGTGGATTTCCCGTGACAAAGTTTCACTGAAATCGTACTTTCATCTTAGAACGAACCACTCCTAACGTAACTTGATTTAAACGAATCCCAACTAAAAATTTAACTGGAAGCAAAATGAATGCCCTTTACTTAAAACTTCCATATCCTACTAATTTTGAAAAAACAACCCTCAGACTGGAAGCATGGTTTGGATACATTTATCAATCCCAGATGCACTTACCGTAGGAAGATTATAGCTTAATTAAAGCCCTGGCAGGGTCAGGAATGTTCATATGCAAGATGTTTCTACAGTGTGTCACTTGGGTACAATCAATTAAAATGCACCATGAATTGTTAAATGGAAAAATCCAAAACAAGGGCCTGTTGTCACACAAGGTTTTCGCATGCATTAAGAGGTTAATTTATATTTGGTTCTGATGCATGCGTGTAAAAGTAATATTTATATCAGATATTCATAGCTTACTTAGATGATTGATATCAATTTCTCTTCATAATATGACCAGCGAGTAAAACACAAGGCAGTTCTAATATAAAGAAATAACATGTGACAAGGCTCCCTAAAACATTTCTATTTCGGGCCTCACAAGCTAAATTGCTTCTGCTGGCCCCTTCCACCTCTCAGCATGGTTGACAGACAAACTGATCGAAACATTGGAAAATAATATGCTTGCAAAATTTCTCTGGGTGAGTTTCCAGTCTTTTGAATTTTTCATACAAGAACAAAATGAAAGATTGCCTCCTTGATTCTTCCTCCATTATGAGGCCCCATCTCATGTACCACCGGAACATACAATACTTCAAACAGCAGCAATACGTTGTAAACAAAATGTGGAACATTTTTCATAAAACGCCCAAGCTGTGTGAAGTTAAGAGACCGGGTAGCAGGCATCTTTGCCCTGCAGATTATGTTGTTCAATTATAATGAATTCATACATTTGAAGCTGCCTTAGGGCCTCTCATTAGATGGAGGGGTGTTTATTACAGGAAAAGACTGCCTGTACCATTTAAGAACGAAGAAGGCTGGGTGATTTGATTAGAAATGTTGACAGTTGAGGTGTGTAAAGAATATGTCATTCACTCACATTTTCCAACTTCAATATTTGGAGCCTTCATTTTTTATGACTTCTCTAAAGCCCCCTTTGAACTGCAGACACGGAGAACCGAGAGAAAACTTTCCATGGGCGCGCTACTGCGCACACTGACAGCGTGGCCTGATTTCCATTTGACTTGTTACTCCTAAGTGTACGGATATCATTTCACAAGCAAACAGACTGCAATGAAAATGACATTCCAGTTACACTCAGCCACATGCAACCAAGGATGCAGAGAGAACATGAACACGCTCCTGTAAGACACGGACAGACCCTGTCTACCAGTTAACCGTATCTGCCTCCACTCTCTGTTCTTCACACTCCCTGGGCCCTTAGGCTCTTACAGAATTTTCAAATTAATGTCTGTAGTATTAGAGGGTAGGCAGGGTCCTCATACATTTAAATTTACACCTCATGAAAATTCTTATTAACTAAATTTTTCCCTCAATACTCGCAGGTCAAGAATCGATGAATAGTCAATTTTTTTTCAGTCAAAATTAAACAAATCATAAAAAATGGCATAATTTTCAGCACTGCAGATTAGATTTAGTGGGCAATATCTGCCAGATATGAAAAACAGAGCTCATTGTGTGGCACTAAAATAATTTTCATGGCAGTATTTTTATTTCACTTCATCAGCTTCACCAGTTTTGGTAAGTTTCACGACAGTATTTCACAAAATAACTTGGTGTGACAACAGACATGGTGCGGCCCTGCCCGATGCCCCAGAATGTGCGGGAACCGTGGAAGGAGACGGGTGGGTGGGCGGGCCCTGGGTCTGCGGGAACACCAGGTAACGCCAAACAGCATCCCTCGGTGAGCGGGCAGACTCCCCACCCCGACCTCCCGGGCTGAAACCACCAGTGTGGAGACTTACTGAGCGCTGCGCCGGCAAAAGCCACGGAAACAAGAGCGTTTGATGGTTTGGGGTATTTTTTTTTTAAACAAAAACCTTAGTTAAGAATACAAAGGAACATGACGGCCCCTTGTTCCTACTCAAAACCTTTGGTTCTTGTCCCATCTGGACTCAGGTTTAAAGGTGAGCTAATGCCAACAGGCCCACCGACAACCCCCAGGCCACTGGCGAGGCACGGAGCCGGCAGCCGCGGCCAGGCTGGGTGGGCGCGTGGGGAGCGGGGCAGCCTAGTAAAGAGGAAGGGAAGTGTCCCCTTCGAAGAAAGGAGACGTGCTTGAGCTGAAGCTCTGCGGCCGGCCTGCACTCACTGCTGAGAGCGGGCAGTGCTGAAGTGGCAAGGTGTGGACTGACACGCACGCTCTTGCCAAAAGGGGGAAAAACACAAATGTCCGTGTGAATGTTCTTTTAAAGCAAAAAGTAACTTACAACCTACATCCACACCTCAGTCGCAACACTTCTGGGGCATCTGTCTCCCTGCTAAGAGCAGGTCCTACCCGGGTACTTGGCTTGTCCACAGTGACCCTGCCCAGGAGAGAACTCTCCTTCAGGCTAAACCCCAAAAATACTTCTGATCAATTTTCAGTCCCCCTGTCCCTTCCCCCAAGGTGTGCAAGACCACGAAGCACAGGAGTCTCATCAACATGCCTATGATCCAAAGTTGTCAGTTCTTGGCCCAAAGTAATGTTCTCCTGTGGCCGAGACTGCAGGTGACAACGGACAGACACACACTTGCTGTCCGAGTTGGATCCGCGTGAGAAGTTCAAGAGGGTGGGGTCAGCATCACGCCGGACGGCAGCAGAAGAGGGAGCCGTCAGGGGAGGCTGGGGCACGCGCGCTGACAGCAAGACCGTCTGGAAGACCAGCTCTGATCGGACAGTTAACTAGTTGCTCTGTAAACCTTTAAGTCAGGCCGCTGATCAGGGGGCAGATCTGTGTTGGCTTCTTCTTGAGTCACCCATGGTCTAACGGCAACTAAGCCAAGGACAAAAACTATCACCCCCACCACCACCACGATGACCACCACTGCTAGCACTGCTCGCCTGGACCAGGTGTGACACACGTCACCAAGAGTGAACCCTGCAAAGCAAGCAGACTGTCACCTGCCTGAGCTGGTAAGTGGCAGGGCTGGTGCCAGGCCCGGCAGCCCAACTGACGCCCCCAATGACCTCACTCTACGAGATGAACACGCCAGAAGATGCCACCATGGCCTGTCTCACACTGGAATGATGGACACAAAGCTACAAGTGAAGAATGACCTGTGAAATGCTGAGGACAGCTTCTGATGCAAGAAGCGGCAGAGCACATGGAAAACCGGGACCCCAGGAATCTCATCTGAGCAATAGAATTTGAAGAGGACTGGACAGGGCCATTGAGCTGGAGAAGGGGGTCCTTTGAAGGAAGGAAACGAGGGGACAACTGGTGTCTCCTGTCAGGAGGCCGGATGAACGCGGTGGCAGAGGTGGGCCAGGGAGCCAGGAGGCCAGCCCGTCATCTCCTCCAGAAAAGCCAGCCCTCTCCAGGCCCCCGGGGACTGGCCAACGAAGCCACTCCATGAACTCATCTCCTGGGGTCTCACAGTCACAGTGGACTTAGAAAAAAAGTAAAATCTCTTTTAAACAGGCTGTAAGAATTGGTCACTAAAGACAAATTTCTAGACTGTCTCCCAAGCATCTCAAAAATTCTATAGTTTTTTTTTTTTTCAAACTATCATATAATCAAGTTTTGGACCAAGATCAATTTTTTTTTTTAAACTTAGAGCAGAGCACAGCAGAATCCTTTGGTGTGTCCTTTGGAAATGTCTGATTCTTCCCTGCCTCTCAAATCCCCAGATCTGTCCCCATGCAGGGCCCCCTGAGACCTCAGGTCCCAGGACATTTGTCCTGTGCAGGGATCCCAGAGTGAGACCTCCCAGCAAGGAGGAAAGCCAAGAAAAAGGAACCCCAAAGCCCGGGACATCGCTATTGTCCTGATTTGTAAGCCTGCTCCCTGTCAGGACAGCACCAAAATGGTACTTCAAACTGTGGAAATAACATTATAATCATAGTTCTTAAAAAAAAAAAACAAAACCCTAAGTGAAGGCAAGAAACCCCAGAGGACTCAATGCCAAGTTTCATCTCTCGGGTTCAAAATCAAAAATTCAAGCAGCTTAAGGTGATGTCTACACACATACACTAGCCAGTGCCTCTCAGCCATTCCTGACTTCCGGACTCTTAAATGGTTGGTTTGCATTTAAAACGAGTCTGTTTCTCAAAATCGTTTGTTTTAATACGCCTCTAAGTGCAACACTGCTTGGTGCCTTAGAAAAGCTACAGCGTGGAACAGCAGCATTCTTAAGTTGGGAGTGACAAATCCGAGAAAACCTCGACAATTTGGCTTCCATATCTCTGAATTGGTATTTCAATGACAGATGTTTGTTGCGGCAAAAACCTCTGTCAGAACAAAATTAGGTGATCTATCATTTTAAGATATGGTCTTCATATACTGTTTACTCGGAGATATCACTTGCCTCAAGCCAATTCTGACCAAGAACATTCTGTGATATGGAAGTGATTTGTAAATCATCGTTTTTGTGATGAATGTAGCTCTTGAACACAAAATAGCCCACCATTCCACAGTATTACAGCTAAAACTCCTGCACCAGTAAATCTGCACTCGCACTTTTACTACTGCTAAGATACTGTGTCTAGACGCCAGTGGGCTTGCTTTCTGTGAATGAGGTTGCCGTCCGCCTGCCTCCGGACTGGGCACAGGATTTCTAATCCACTGCTGAGGCACCCTAACCCCCAAGGCACTCTCCCCGCCCGTTCCTGAACCTTCTCAGGGACACGTGACTGCTGGAGGGCTCCCGCGGTTTCAGGGCCCGCAGGGGCATTGCCAAGCCACCACTGCTGGCAGGCTGGCAGGCGGGCGTCCAGGTGAACAAAGCCATCAGCAATCCAGAGACCCTCCTCCCAGGCCCAGGACGGGGACACGGGGTGGGGGAGGGGAGATGCTGGGAGCAGTCACGCTTCCGGGGACAAGGGTGTCCCTCTAGCAGGCAGCTGTGACACGTGGAGGTGACATGCCTGCACACCAGACACACACAGGCCGGGCAGAGGGTGTCAGCGGGGACCATCGGGCAGAGGAGGCTGACGCTCGAAGAAAGGCATTTGCTTCTGATGAAAAAGGAAAACAAAGCGGTGCCGCTTATCCATTCTCCAGGTTTCTAAAACTCAAACACCCCCGAGCGTGCACTGATCGCCACCCTGAGCCGAGGGCTCCTGACACAAGCTGGGCGCAGCAGCGCGACCAGCACCCTTTGCAGCAGGCGCAGGGCGATGGCACTTCCCTGGTGCTGATCGGCAGCGATGACAGAGTATTCAGCTCGTCACTCAGTCCAGAGCCCCAAACGCACAGCCCTGCTCCAGCCGCCGCAGGGTGTCCATCCCGGTGCTGAGCGCCCAGGCCCAGAGCCCCAGGCACCCACCCTGCAAGGGCCGGCAGAGGGGTGCTGGGTGCTGGGTGCTGGAAGGGCCGCCCACCAACCACCCTGACGCCTGATTTAGACACTTATCAGCTAAGTAGCCTGTTTCCCAGAGACAATGGACAATGTAGAAATCAGTGGATTTTTCATGCTTAGATCCTCACACCTACGACCATTTCCAAGATGCCCAGCACACGTGGTATGACCTGTAGCAGGTGATGCCTTCATGTCACACCGGCTCACTGTCTCCAACTGAGGCTTGAGTGCAGCAGAGACAGGACATTTGCGTTACATGTAAGATGAAGACCCCCTGTGCACACTTCACCCTGGGAGGAACTTGGGGCCAAGGGACAGCACAGCCAGCTCCCCCGAAACCAGAGAGTGGACATCAGGTAACTGGTCACCGACAGTCACAGGTGTGAGTGGAGGACCCTGGGGGAACCCCCACCCCATGGAACACCAATCACTAGTGATGCTTCCTGGTGGTCCCTCCAGGTGTTAGCTACTGCAAGAGGCAGAGACGAGACAGGAAGGCATTTCAGAAAGAGGCCTGGAGTTAGCAAAGAGAGGCAGTGAAACATAGCCCGTAAGTCCTTGCGGTGGCTCAGCGCAGGCGGGGCAGTCCTGGGGACCCCGGTGGGACCACCCTGCAGATGGGGATGAGGACAGGAGAGGGATGGATGGTGGCGGCTGCCATGTGACACCTGCCCCAGTCCCCAGAGAGGGGCACTGACAGACGCTCCAGACAGGGGCCAGAGAAAGGGGGAGGGGAAGGGGATGGGTGGGAGAGGGGCATGGCGGGGGACAACTCCCGAGGCTGCAGCCCCTCGAGGGCTGGGGTGTGGGAAGCCAGGAGGGCCAGAGAGTCCCGAGGCACTGGAGCCAGGTGCTCCCTGACGGAGGCCGGTCAGAACGGAGCGGGCTGTGATCCAAGAGTGAGAGGAGCCCCAGGAAGTGTGCTCACCCTTGCCAACCTGGGATGAAGAGTCAGGGCAGCACCTCCGCTGCCCCGTTCAGCCACCAGGCCTCCCCTCCGTTCCCAGCACCTGGTCGGTCACCCCAGCAGGAGGCAGGGGTCCAAGCTCACCCTGACACCCCCACGTCTCTGAGGGCAGGCAGAGCCAAGCAGGGCGGGGGCCCGAGCTCTCGCTCCCCAGCCCGGCGCACAGGCCTGCCAGCGGCCCCACAGCAGGAGAAGCTGGAGAGGAAGCAGAGCTGAGTCCCCGGGAGGGCTGTGAACTGCCACCTGCGGCAGGTCTCAGACCTGAGTCCAGCCCGCCGGGGGCACTGGTCAGGGCCCCCCCAGGCAGGGTCCCTCCAACCTCAACACACCAGGGCCCACATCCCAGCCAGAGTGGCACTCCAGGGACTCGGGGTCTCCTGGATGGCGACACGTCTGTGCTCCATACCACAAGATGAACTGCTTCAAATCAACACTCAGTCATCAAGACATTCAGGATCTCACGAGAGCCCCAAGCCCCTGGGAGCAGGAGGGCAGGGTCACTGCTCCATGTGGCGCCTGGAGGATCTCAGGGCTGTGACAGGCGCACACAGGCTGATCGGGGAGGAATTTATGTCCCACGTCACACGTGGCATCTGCCACAGGTGCACGCTACACACTGTAATTAGGAGCACGTCTGCCACATGCGAGACGAGAAATTATAGTTGAGCGTAACAACTTCTAAATTTCAATATTTTACATTCATTTTCAATATATTTTTCTTTCAGCCATATGACATGAGCAGTTGAAACATACAGCAGCATATTCATCATTCAACAAGATATATTGTAACTCCGATCAGAGGGGCTGCGGGTCCGCACACCAACATTACATTTTTCTAACACATCTACCGCGTGTTATTCAAAGTGATGCTTTCATGGCCTTGTAGATCAGTTCAGGGGGTAGACTGTGTCTTTCACTATTTTTTTTACTGTCTTTTACCTGTCAGCAGCTCAAGGTACCTATAATTCTTTACAATCCGCATACGAGGAGACGCCGCCACGTCGCAGGAAGGGTCCACAGTCGAGCTGCCGCGCCGCGCGGTTCCGTTTCCACACGGGGCCCGCCAGAGCCTCCCGCGCAATGAGCCAGGTCTCCGTCTGCCCCGCCCGCCCCGCCTCGGCATTTTTTGTAGACAGGAGCTGGTCCAGGAGCTGCCCTGTGTCTTCACAGCTTGGGGGATGTCACACGCTGTTCCGTAAAGGGCCCTCCCTCCTCTCTCCTCCAGTGGAAAGCTTTAATCTGCTGGGCGAAGGCGGGGAGGCTTCAGATGAGGGAAACCTCCCTACAGACAAGTGCTCCAGCCCTGAGCCTGAGGGAAGGACCCTGAGGGAGGGACCCTCAGGGAGGACCCTCGGGGAGGCTGCAGGGGACCAGGCACAGGGCAGCGAGGTGGGCTTCCCATAGGCAGGGCAACCACAGTGAGCAGAATTCAGAGGGGCCCTTGGTACCAGAGGAGAGACAGCAGGAGAAAGGCGGGGGCATGGGGGGAGAATGACAAGGAGCAGAAAGAGAAGGGGGACAGCAAGGGCGGAAGAAGAGACAGGACCAGCTCTCCGGAAAGGGAAGGGACAAAGGCTCCTGCCAGTCCTGTTTATGGTCCTTGCATGGACGTGCCCTCGGCCTAAGCCCGCCCGGCCACCCTTCACCGCGTTCAGCCCTAACACAGGCGGTGACAGACACAGGACGACAGACAGGGGGCCAAGGTTCCACCTTCACTAGACAGAGCCGGGGGGAGGTCCTCACTTACTGGGCAATGAAACCACTGAAACAGTCCATTCCCACCAGCGCAAGGACGGTCCTTCCTCCTAGCAATCAAGCCCGAGGCCCCGTAGGGACCAGGGGGCTCGTGAGTCAGAGTCTGTCCCGTGCAGGGTAACTTTAAGGTTAAGCGTATGTAGCTGTGTTGCGGTGCTCCCAAATTAGCAACCCACGGACGACATAACTGCCACCAGCCTGCGCCACCCACTGTCCAACTCTGTCTGCGAGCAGAGGGCAGAGACCGTGAAGGAGCCCTGGACCGCCCCACAGCAGCCATGTCTGGGAGCTCCTGAACAAGTTTAATCTCCACAACAGAGCCTCTGATTCAGAAACAGTGTCTTACAATAGTGAAGAATAGTAATTCTTTACAATAATAATTATTTCGATAGTAAAGTTTTTAAAACATACGCAAGAGGTGAGATCCTACAGCATGTGTGGGGAGCTGGGGACAAAAAGTGGGACCTGAGGCCACACACAACACTGGCCAGGGAGGGCCGGCCAGGACCCCCAGGCTCCGCCTCTGGACGCAGGAAGGCTCTGACTCCCATCCCAGTGCCAGGAGGAGCACGACAAGCTCCCCGGCCACCCGGAAACCAACGGACCACAACCCACCAGGCATCCCAGGGCCCGCGGCCCGCACGGCGCCGCGCGGCTCCAGGACGTGGAGGAGGGACGACGGAGGGCCGTCACACCAAGCCGAGTTTCAGTTGAGTGCAACTGGATTTTTATCCCTCCCAAGATGTTGTGAGACTGGTGTTAACTTCATTTCTACCAAGAGACCTAGAAAAGGATGTGCGGCGCCCTCCAGGCCACACAGCCAGCAAGTGGCAGAGTCAGGACTGGCTGAGCGCTGTCCCCTCAGACTCCAGGTCCGGTGTCCCTCCCCCCAACCCCCCAGAGTCACCAAGTCAGGTTCGCAGAGCAGACCCAACCCCACCCACCCCAGGAAACAAAGCTCCCACTCCCGCCGTCAGAAGGGGAAGCTAACCCCCAGCCGCCTGGCCCGCCTGCTTCCAAGATTAAGAATTTTATGTCTGTCACAAAAACACCCATCACATTTAATGCCATTATTCCAGGAAGTTCCTTCTCCCTGCTCAGGGCTCTCCGACGATAAACCCCATAATCGCCCGTGCTACCGTATGCGGGACAGGCTGCGGGGTCCCCAAAACTATCAAATGCCAGAGCCAAGGACGAATGAGGGCCAGTGGTGTCAGAGAGGGCTGGAGTGGCATTCCAAACAAACCCTGTTAAACGGAACACAGGGTTGTTTTTTTTTTTTTTTTTAATGCTCTATCAAGAGACTCGTGAGCTGCTTAAAACATAAGCTGTAGGGTTCAGAGGGGAACGGCGACAGAGTGTTTTGAAGGATTTTGGTCATGAATGGTATATAATTTTTTACAACAAGTCTTGCTCCAGTAATAAAATACTCGAGTCACCCCTGCCAGTCCCCGTTGGCACGGGCGGGCCTCGGCCCCCGGCCGGCACGCGGTCGCTGGCCCTGTGTGTGCGCAAGCGAAGCTGCTCCAAGAGGACTTGGTCTCTTCGCACCTTGTCGGAGGGTCCCTATTACACAGCTCATTACGAGTGTCCCTAACTCTTAGACAACTCTTAGTTGACGACGTGGAGTCGGCGGCGTGGCTAATGGGGTATGAAGCTTCGGCAACAAATCATCTCCACGTCCTGGGTGCTGCCTTTCTAATGGAGGAAGTTTTTAATCATAAGCAAATGTAATCACTTATGTTAAGCAACCCATGGACCTGGTCAATGTAGCACAAACGGCCATTAAGCAAAAATTATGCCAACGAGGAGACAGGATGGTGACACTGCAGACGTAGCAGTTTACGCTCCTTGGAGACGCTGGTGCTCCATCTCGGTGAAATTGAACTAAACCTTCCCCGTGTACAACTCTGCGCTTCAGAGGAGATTCGACGTCCTCTCAGCGACTGGGATTCCCATCACACGACAGACAGGGCAGTGTCTTTACCCCCACGTCTGTAAACCCGCAAGAACGGCCAGGTGTGACAGCTGGCAAGCTGCCAGCGCTCTCGAGCCCACACCCCGGCACCGTGTGTGGAAGCCCGCGGGAGCACGCGGCGGGCAGGGCACCGGGCTGGCACCCAGTGGGGGACGAGCACGGCTCCGGCTCCGCTTCGGCTTTCACCCCACCCACTCCCTGTGCTGTCTGCACTCAGGGCCAACCCCCAGGCAGACGTGCCGTTGGGCCTGTCCCCACTAGGCCACAGCCTGGCTCCCACCCCCTCTTCCAGAGCAAAGGAAGATTTAATAATGCTGTAAGGAATGTGAGATGCAATGAACTTAATGAGAGTGTCGCCGTCGGAGGACAGCAGAGAGACACCCCTGATTCTTCAAAAACACTAAGGCGCTGACTGGACAGAGATGTTTAAAGACACCTTCCCACCCTCCCCCCGGGCAGAGAGCACCTTGGGTGCCAAGGGGACAATGACAGCAGGGCCCCCTCACTTCCCTCCGGACACGAGGCCGCATGACGGCACAGAACGAGGGAAAACACAGTCCACCTGCAGAAGTCAGCTTTTAAGTGTCTGCAAGGGCCTGTCTGAGAAGGAAGCCTGAGTGTTCGGCGTTGGCCGATGCTCTCGGTGAAGTTCAGCGGCAGCAGCACAGACAGAGGGTCGGGAAAGAGGCCTCAGCCCCTACGATGCTGGCCTTTGTGGCGGGAGGAAGGCCATCTGCCAACAGGCCACAACCAAAGGCGGTCAGCGGATGAAGTCACTAGCTAACTGCTTAATAATGCATGCACTTGTGCTGAACTTTACCACTAAGCTGGCAGGACACATAAAATACTCAGATAACTGCATGTGCTGTGTCTCAGTTCTGTGCACACAGTAGGCACACAGCTGCAGCAACAAAGGAAAAGAATCTCAGTCAGAAAGCAGGCCATGATCTGCTCTGCAGGAAAGGGTCCAAACATTATGGTAAGTTTAGCTGTTAATACAGAGCACAGAAGAGACTGAAGGAAGCTTGCCAGTATCTGCAGAGGACGCGTTTAGGGGATGTCCGTTCATCCACTCAGAAATGCACCGTGACCTTGAGATCCAGCAAAGCTACACCTGACACAGCTCTCGGCGTCCGTCACATGCGTCCTAGGAAATTAACAGGTGTTTTCCTTTTTCCAAACAGCAAAGCACAGTTCATAAGGATTTCTGTATTAAACATACATCTTCAAATTGCAAAGACAAATTCCTCAAATTATCTCGGCATGCACTTATATAATCCTTGTTTTTGCATGAAGATGCGCACACCAGGCCCTGAGTGTGCCCGCTGCAGGGCTCACTGCTATTGGGCAAGAGCGCCCGTGTCTCCCATCAGGATGATTAATGAAGGCACCTTTTTCACAGAATGTCAGACTCTGCCTTTTTAACAACTGACCTTTCATAGAATACTACTGAACTCATAATTCCACTTTTGTTCAGTTTCTTATTAGTGGAGTTAAAATTAATACTTAGGGGAACGACGGCCACGGGGACGCACAGTAAATCTCCCAGCACATCAAGCTTCCAGCGGACGGCCTACAGACGGCACCTGCACTTGTGCGAGTATTCTGCTAAAATTCTGTGTCCTTTCACAAGACAAATTAAGGGCAGTCTACAGACCTCTTCTGAGAACAAAGGTGTATATTTTGAAAAAGACATTAAAAGTTTGTAGGGTTTTTTTTCTAAAGGACCTAATAAAATTGCTAATTTCAATCATAAATTTAAAAGAATTTACTCTTATTCAGTTTTCTGAAACATTTCTGATGACTTTGGTGATATATGGCACAACATACTCTGAAACCCACATTCATCTCTTAGAAGTGACAACTTAATAACCCATCAAGGCAACACAACACGCCAAAGTCGGACCACATGAAAAAAATTTGCTGCTAACACCTCAAGAACTCTCTCCTAAAATAGTGAGGAAAAAAAGATTGGGAAATGGAGCTAGAACAGGGGTTTCTCCTAATTATCACTGGGAATAGCAAATTACTTAAGGACTCAATTTCTTCCACCATGCCAGCCCTTTCCATACGCAGACATACCTAATTTCTATAAACCCCTTAAGGGCCCAAACTAGTTCTAGCTTCAAAGATCTTATGGGATCCCAGGGCGAAGCAAGGAAGCGAGAGTACATTCAATTATTAATTCTTATTAAATATTTGAGGAAAGTCATCCTGAGTAAATACTGGAGATACAGCACACACAGGTGAACGTGCAGTCTACGCCTGCCCCACAAGCCACACTGCTCTCAGCACCCTCGTCATCACTGACGTCACTCGCCTGGGAAGGGCTGGAGAGTTCGGTAAACAAACGAGGCACTGCTCGGGCTTAAGAGTGAAAAAGATGCCCGGAACGGGCCAGTGCCTGGCCCCAGTGCGAGGGTTCCAGATCTAGGGGACTGGCCGCCCGCTGCGTGAAAAACCCTAGAGGCCCAAACACCGCTCACCCGAATCCCAAGCGCCGAACGCGATGACTGCTAACGCCACGGGGGGGGGGGGGCGCGGGCCGGCCCAGCCGCAGCCCAGCACCACGCACGGGGCGCGACGGAGGGCGTCGAGCGAAACGGAAAACAGGAGAAAGTTCCCGGAAAAGGCGAAGTGGCAAAAACGGCCGGACTCGCTCCGGGCAAGGCTCCGAGTCAACTGCGCTTTCAGGAAAGAACAGAAACTCAGCCTGAAGCGGGAGGTGCCGGGGTCCCGCGCGGGGCGGCGACCACGGCAGAGACACGAGGCGGGGCGCCGGGAGGGCGGGCCGAGGGGCGGCGCGCGCCGCTCCCACCTGCGGGCGGAGGCGGGGGTCAGCAAGCCCGCCCCGCGCCGGGCAGGGGTGCAGGGCGGCAGGACGCGGGACGCCGACGCGAGCGCCACGCCTCGCAGCCCGTCAGACGCGAAAGTCCCGGCGCAGGGCCGTGAAACACTGATGTTCTTCGCGTCTGCAAGGATCGCAAATCCATGAAAGGAAAATACCCGCAGACCCTCCCATCTGCGTCCTGTCACTGTCCACCAAGCTCAGGGCTCCCGGTCCTGCTACACTTACCCAGAACGGGCAGCGTTTCCGGAAGGGGTCTTAGAAAAGACCACCTTCAAGTTCAGCGTGGCCTGCTGGCCAAAGGGCTACACAGCTGTGTGTGTCAATCATGGGTAAGCCTTCAACTTCTCAGACCCCCAAGCCCGTGCCCTGAGGTCACCGCTGCTGCGCGGCCTGAGCTGCCTCCCTGCTCACGCGGAGGAAGGGCGGAAGCCTCTCCTGGAGTCTGTACCAAGGGGAAGTCAAGAACCTTCCAGAACCAGGGGCAACCTCCCTGGAAGATACATCCTGTATTTCATGCTGCATGATGGTGACACCACCAGTCTGTCTGCAACTGCAGTTTCCCAGCTGCAAGTGAACATTCTGAGACACGACGACAACACAGAGTTTAGTTCATTTCTTCAAGAAGCTGAGAACGACAAACCCAGGCACTCCTCACGCTCCAAGTCTACTAATTCACCCTGAAAACGTGTTGTTGACAGAATTTACAAGGGCTTCTCCATCACTGTAATTGGGCAAAATAACGAGTTCCTAGTCTATGTAAAAAATTCTAACCAACTTCCCTAATTATCTCTGAAACACTTCGTAAATACCTATACAAAAATTCAAAGACTCCTGCGTAATCTGTATCATTTAAGACACCAATTACCTAACTATTTAACACTTAGTGAACTCATTGTTGAGCTCCTCTGTGTGCAGTTCTCAAGGTCACAGGGCAGTGGCAGAAGCAAATTATGGTTTTTTTCCACCATGGAAGAAACATAAGCAAAAATGGAAATGTCAATGATCCTAAAGATACCAATAAAATTCGACCCGAGTTGGTGGTGACCCCAGACACTCACACAGACTGAAGATGCGCTAAGCTCTCAGGGAAGGTGGGAAGGGAGGTGCTGATGACAAAGCCCCAGTTTAAACAAGGAGACTGGGAGACAAGGCACTACTCAGAGGGCAGTGAGGACACAAAGGTGCATTGTGTGTGCGATGACACATCTGAAATCGTTTCCACTGGCTTGTTCATTAGAGCAGATTTTCTGATTCGATCACGAAGCTGCCACTGCATTTGGATGATGGAAAATTCAGACTATCCACTGCCCTCCCCCGACTCCAGGGACCACGCGTTCATAGGGTCAGGTGAGACAGTGCCAAACACAGAAAACAGGACACCGGGCCCAGGAAAAAATGGTTTAGAAACAGCAGGAGGCATCACCCACGTGTTCTGCAGATGCCTGGAACCTGAAATGTCATTAGGCTCCTTTCTAGGGAGGGCGGCTCACAGACTCTCCAGTCCGGTTCACAGAAGCCGAGGGAGAGCCTGCCTCACTGGTTCACGAAGGCACACAAGTATTTTGTGGAAAAATGCACACGATTCAAGACAAATGTGACACCAGAGCCATGTTTTATCATTGCTGAATCTGATTTGCTTAAAGAATAGATGCCTTCGGAAAGTGACACACTCTGGACTCTGGGTGACCACGAGCTGTCCATGTGGGTTGACTGACCCACGTGGACCACTCTGGCGGGGTGCCAATGACGGGGGAGGCTGCACACACGTGGGGCAGGGGGTGTGTGCGACATCTTGGCGCCTTCCCCTCAGTTCTGCTGCTCTAAAAAAAGCCTTCGCTTTAAGATGAGGACGCCTCCTCCAGCTTTGCTTTTCTGCTCCATATAACGCCATGTGACTCCCTGTCCTTAATTCCTCGTGTCCTGAGACGCCGGCTCACCCACCGTGACCCTGCCGACAGCGGTGCTGTTCAGGACATGACGGACCAGGGATGACAACTTCTCCATCAGTGGCACGTCCACAGCAATGAGAAAGGAAGCTACTTACACGATGATGCACGGTCACCTGCTTGCTAGGGTGGCCACAGCAAAGAACCGCAGACGGCTGCTAACTCTGGGGCAGAGGTCTGAGGTCAAGGTGTTGCAGGGCTGGCTCCTTCGAGGCCTCCCTCCCTGGCCGACAGTCAGGTGTCTTCACGTGGTCCTCCCTCTGGGCCCCTGCCCTCACTTCCCCTTCCCACGAGGACACCGGGATACTGGAGCGGGGCCCACTCAGCACCTCTGTAACGGCCCTCTGTCCAAATGCAGACACGCTCTGAGGGACTGGGGGTTCGTGCCTCAACAGGTGAACGCGGGGACACAGTCCACAACAAGCACCCTCTCCAAGACCCACGGGGCTGACGCTAAGGTGACTGAGTAGAACGCTGCTCGGCCTCGGTTCACAGATCAGTGCAGACCACGACACAAAACCCCGCCAGCCCCTCACAGTCCGAGGCAAGGCAGTCACAGAAGTGCAGACTCTGGGCGAGAGAATACTTAAGAGAATAAAGGCTGCTTGAAAACCGCTGTTTACCAGTTGATTATTGCTTCTGAAGAGAAAGCCAAGCAGAAGGGCCTTTCCAGGGCCGCCCAGAGCCTGCCCCATTCCGAGAGGTCCAGCCAACCGCGTGGGCTTCCTGGACGCCGGGCACGGTCCCCACTTGCTCTGGAGGCGCTTGGAGGACAAGGGGACAACCCCGAGTAAACAGCCTGGGGCTCCGTGTACTATGACATTTACCCAAGTTGGGCAGTATCTCAGGCAGGATTCTTAGAAAAGACCACCTTCAATTCCATCATGGCCTGTGGGCCAAGGTGAACGTCTGGCCAAGGTTCTGGTGGCCAGCCGAAATAAACCTGAGCATCATGCTTGTGTTCCCCTCCAACCTCGGTAACCACGTCGCTCTTTACGGAGTGCGTTGATATTCCAGTCCCCAGTCCTTCTGTGGTTCCAGCTCAAAAACAGATGTTTCAGGTGCCCCCTGGGCTGGCACTGAGGGCACCAGAGTTAGGAGGCAGGACAGACGTGGTCCTTGCCCTCTGGACTCGGAGCCCTGAAGACACAGCCAGCGGAGGGGGTAACGACAAGGAAGTGTGACCAGGACAGCACAGTCAGTTCAAAGCACTGGAAGAGGGGGAAGGAGGAGTCCAAGGCAAGCCTGGAGCAGAGAGACGGCTGCGCAGAGTGAGAGTCAGGAGAGGCGGGGCAGGAAGGAGGGGAGGAGGGAGCGATACTGGCACCCACGGCCATTTCAGGAAGCAGTAACACCTTCGTCATCGTCACCACCAGAAGCAGCGTACTCCGGAGTGGGCGCTGTTCTAAGAACTTCCTACAGATCAGCTCATTCAATCCTCCAGAACCCCTGTGACAGGTACCATCCTGCCCCATGTATACCTGGGAACGAGGCACAGGGCAGAGAAGTAGGTGGTGGAACTCTGGCTCAAACCCAGCATCTGGCTCCAGAGGCAGCGGTCTGACCCCTGCTTGGCACCACGCCAGATCGGGGTCGCTCAGTATACACATAAGGACTGTGGGTCAGTCCAGCTGGAGTCTGGAGTTCAGCGGTCAAAAAGCAAGGACTGAGGGGCCAGGAGAGTCCATGCAAATGCTTTCTCGTCCTAAAGCACACCCCTTTAAGGGGGTCACATGAACACGTTTGGTTTCAGAAGTGGCTGTGCCGGGGAGAAAGGGCGTCACAGGGGCAGGAGCCACAGGGAAAGAAGTCAGAAGGCTTAAAGAAATGGTCCCCAGGTTCACAAGGATGCTCACCTGACGGCAGCCAGTGACAGCTCACAAACCACCTGTACAGTCACCAGGACGAGGGAGTCACGATTACGGCGTCCCCATTCAACACAGACCCTTAAAAGCTCCTTCTTTAAAAACAGCATTCAATAACATGATAAAATGCTCATGACGTAAGGTTAAATTTGAAAAGTAGAATATAAACTGATTTTATAAACATATGTACATATATGCATGATGGGACATGGTGCTGTACATCAGGAATAACAAACACACTGTAAGTGACGGTACTTCAATAAAAAAATAAAAATTACAAAGTAAAATAATTGATTTTAAACACATTGGTGAAAAAGCTAGAAAGAATTATACTAAAATATTAATAACATACTTCTGAGTCACAGAACTATCAGTGATTTTTATTTCCTTTACATTTTTATTCATTTGCTAAAATAAGCCTCAGTTTTGCATATGAAAACGTTTCAAGCTCACCATCTGTGGTTGCTCATGGCTGTGGCACACGTGGTGTGGTCATGGTTCGGGGCACAGGCGTTCTGAGGAAAGTCAGCTGGAGGCCGGGACATCGAGGCCCCATTCCCATCCCTCTTACTGATAACAAACTGCCTTTCGAAATTTCCTCATGGTTACAGAACAGCTGCCCAGCTCCTGCAATCACACTTCTTCACACAGCTGTGTTCAAAGATGGAGGAGAGGGAGTCTTCCTCACCCTGCTCTCAGTGTCAGGGAGGACAGGTCTTTACCAGGAGCAATCCAGCGGGCAGCACACTCCCCACCACAGCAAGGTCAGGTGAGCCAGCACCGGGCACTCAGCCTTTCTAAGGGGCCAAGAAGGAAGGTGGCCTTTGAAGCAGGGAAATCACGAGATCATCTGCCTCCTCCCCGTGAAACCTTCCCTCGTGCTTTGATTCCAGAGCTTCTCCATCATTCTTCTGTGCCTTTTGTATATTTCTGTTGCTCCCTCTGTGCCCCATGTGGTTACTCATCGACACCGCTGCCTCCCTGGCAAAGTTCCTGGAGGACAGGCTCGTGTCTCTGCATCAATCCAGCACCAGGCTCTGCTGACTTGACACAGAAAGACTCGGTGGATGCGCAGTGAACAGGGTTCTGATTTCATTTCTTTCTTGAACTGACTTGACAAAGATGTACTGTGTGCCTCGTGGGCCCAGAGGCTGACCCCATGTGTGGAAATGAGAGGAGACAACCATGGCTCTCAGGTGTCACCCAGCTTAGAGCCCCCGGGGGAGGAAACCCGCCTGCCCCCCCAGCGACCTCACCACCCACAGTGAGCAGAAGCCCTGTGTACACCTGCCTCTGTGACAGGGACCCGTTCATCTCCATTCACTTGAACGTCATGTATTATTACTAACGTTAATAATTTTAGCTCTAGAAATTGTACCGTCCTCCCAAGGAAAGAGTCCTTGACCCCAAATATCAGAGGATATTAAACTGAGAAATGATCTACTGATGCAAATCATTAAATCCATTTGCATCTGCCCGCTGAACCCTGTCCTGGAAATTAAAGCGTGTGCGGCGGGGAGCGAGCCGCCTTGCGTGGTTAAGAGGAGACGTCTTGGTGGATCCGAGCTCTATGTCATTAATTTTCCCACTTTCCCTCATTAACAAGTAAAATGTTTTCACTGCTTGAAAAGTTTTAATAAATAGAAAAAAGCACAGCAGCTGACATAGTTTTTGGTGTAATATACAAGGGCTTTTAATATTTTTACATACATTAATGACAATGCCAGGAAAAACACTGAAAGTTATGTATCTGTGGAAAATACAGAACCACCTTCTGGGAAGACTGTGGAGTGGAGGTGACTTCCAGGCCTTTGGATCTTGGTGCCCGTGCTGCAGGCCCTCGGCGGACGCCTTCCTCCAGTGACCCCGCGGGGCCGCGACTCACCCGAGGGCAGCCTTCGCAAGACCGGCACGGGGCGTCCGCGGGGGGCGGGCGGGAGACACACTCCCGAGGCAGAGCTCTCCGTGAACACGGAGCCGGCCCCCTGACTGGGGGAGACGCCGCCTGGCACACTGCACAGCCAAGCATCGCCAGCTCACGAGTGAGCCCGGACTAGCTCAAGGCGCACCAAACACCTGCCCGGAATCCACACGTGGGACCGGCCGACCTCAACAAGGACGGGCCCACGTTTTCCCTTCTCATACGGCTCCCTTTCCCGGGCGTGTGTGGGAACCCTCTCCCCTCGGAGAAATAAACAGGATCCGCACCCCTCCCCGAGGCCCACACACACAGGGTGTGCACTGCCGGGCCCGAGGCAACTCCAGGGGCCCCGGTGACCCCCCACAGCAACACCCGACCCACTGCGCCTCTGCGATGTGGACAGACAGCTGGCCCGGACCCGCGCTCCCGGGGGTGCGGGCCTGTGCTGCTCACCGTATGTCACATTCTGGGAGCAGAGGACGGTCCGGGGCACATTCTCTTCACGGTGAAGACGGCAGCAGAAGCCACCAACGGGCTGTGCTTGGTCTCTATTCCAGCAGCTCGGGCCACAGAAGTCACACGGCCAAGCCCGCCTCTCGCTGCGGCGGGTCCGGGCCTCCCAGAGTGTCCAGGGAGAGGGGAGCCCTGCCCAGACCCTCACCAAGCTGCCCTCCTGGGCCCAGCGTCCCCTCATCACTAACTCACCCATGACCAGGGTCACTGTAGCAGCTACTGGCGACATAACAATGGGGTTCCTCTTACTCTGGCTTCGCGACTATAAACCTGATCATCAGCCCCACAGACAGCACTGAAACCTCTCACTTCAGTAAAGCACCTGGACTCCAAGGCAGGGTCGAAAGCACATGCAGGCGCCGACCCCTCTGTGATTCAGAGCCCGGCCACTCCGGAGGACAGCGGTGGGGCCTATGAGGGGAAGCTGCCCTGGCGGGAGCAGGCTGGGCCCCCAGCCGCACGCTGACTTGCAGCTTCCTCTACGGCACATGAGGTACGTCCAGCACAGATCTCCCCGTGCTTGACTGATGCTCTGGTTCTGTTCCTGCACCAGTAGTAACAGCCCATTAACTAAAGACAGAGACGAAAGAGTTAACGTTGCAGGTGAAAGCACCTCAGAAACGTATAGATTTAAAGTCAGGGTGCAGAAAAGGCCCTGGAAACTGTGAAATTACAAATTCAAGGGCAGCCCAGATCCACTGAGAATTAGCAGCTGGGGGGTCCCAGGGGGAGTGGTGGCAGAACCAGGGGGCCTGCATCCCCCCACCCGTGTCTGTGGTCTTCCCTGCCAACCCTCCGCCACCTTCTCTCCGGAAAAAGCCGACAGCATCACAGGCAGGACCAGACGCACAAAGCCCCGGGCCAGTCCAGCGTCCTTTCAACACTCGCCTTTGGATGGTGCCTTTCTGCCTTCACAGGTGCTCTGCCTCACGGTGCAGTTTCTGTGTCCTGGGGTCCTGTTTTTATCAGCAAGACCTCCCCACAACCTTGCATTTCTCCTGGGTTCTTCCCCACCAGGCAGCAAAGTCTGGCCATGCTGGTCCAGCAGCCCCCACACTCCCGGACGGGGAGCCACCAGGCAGCACTCCCTGCCCCTGCACTGCAGCCCTGAGCTGCCTGCTGTCGGAGCCAAGGCAGCTTGCTAGCATCTGTGGGGGCGGACGGGGCCATCAGACAGGCATCTCCTGGTCTGGGGGCACCCAGCAGCTCTGGGTGTCAGAGAAGTGCCGGCAGAGACAGAAGCGGGCTGCTGGCGACCAGGCTGGGCTCGGAGCCCACGGGGTGTTACTGTTTGATGGCACAGAGCTGTGTCAGGAAGATGAACACAGTTCTCAAATGGGATGGAGGTGACGGTTGTAAAGCAATGTAATGTATTTAACGCCATGGACCTGTACACTTAAAAATGGTGAAAATGGTGAATTTTATGTTATGTATATTTTACAGAAGAAGCAGTAGTTGGGTCAAAACAGTATTGATTATTCAGGCACAAAAGGGGATTTCTTTCCCTCCCCAGCTACAAGCCTGTGACTCCACTGTCGCCTGAGGGCTAACCATCCAATGAAGTGGTCAGCCAGTCAGCCGGTCAGTCCTGCTAATCCTCTGGACAAAATGATGCCCACTTTTCTCTGGCTCATACCTCTGCTCCTCCGTATCAGGGAAATAAACTGAAGATGCATCTTAAGAAGTGGATACATATTTTAGCTCTGCCAGCTCCCACAGCACCCGGGCAGAGGTGCAGCGGCGTCCTTTACAATGAACCTCTCCCATGAGCTGTGATTCTTTTTAACGCAGCACCCAAGTCATACTTTGACAAAAAAGTTTATCATCCCTAGACTGCTTAACCAGCAAAACTGTTCAAGTTTGCAAACACAGATAACTTTCCATGCAGGCTAACTCATTTCCTTAGACATAATTTGTCAAAAAGTAAAAGGAAGAAAAAAACTATTAACATGTCATATGCTAAAGTAACCTGATGGGGTTTGTAATAATAGATGCAGATGGGGACCCACCTTGAGAAACTTTTATTGCTTACAGTTTAAATTCAGGAACTCCATAAATCTTGAACATGCTGCTGGCCCTCAGATATGAAGGCTAGAAATGCAATTACAAAGTTGTTTGTCAGTTTCTTCTCCAGAAGGCAGTTTACAGCTGACGGTATTATGTCTCTGGCATATGGAACTTTAGGCAATAAAAATCTGGAGAGCTCTCGAAAACTCAGATGCAAAAAACAAGGTATCACATGATCACCTATCCCTTTGATCAGGGATCCCCAGAGCTGGCGTGACAGAGTGAAGGAGAGGAAGGTGTGGAGTTAGGGAGCTGATGAAGTGGGGACAGAAGTCACAGGCAGAACCCAGTCCTCGTACTAACACTGTGTCCACAGGACAGGAGGAGTGGCTCGGGGCAGGACACGCTGAGAGTGTAAGGCACTCCTCTCTTCCCTCGACATACTTGCCAATTTGGTAAATGAAGGAATTCTAACAGAATTTCAGCGAGCTGCAGTTTCCCACTCTTTGCAATGAAAGCACCACAGCAAAGAGCGGGAGGCGGCAGGTCCGAGCCCAAGGCCGGCCACGCGCAGTCTGTGCTCCGCCTCCATCCCGTTCTTGTGGGCTGTGGAAGAAGGGACCATGTCTGCCCTGCCTCCTCCCCACCCTGGGTTCCCCCTCCCAGGGGGCTCGGTGCTCCAGCACCAAGCGCCCCATCCTTCCGCCCGGGTCTGCTGCCCGCTCTCACCCGGTCAGCTCCACTCAGAGCTCATGAAGCTCGCAGATGACCCTCCAAACCCCACCACTGCCGAAGGCAGGCCGGCCGAGGCTCAGACCCTAGCTGATGGGCCAGCAACATGCGCGGCGAATAAGGGATGGCCAGCCACCCCGAAGGAGCCCTCGGAGACAGCAGGAGCCTCGAACGAGGGGCCTCTAGCCATGGGGGCCCCGGCAACATTCAGTCCCTGGACTCTGCTTTCTGTCTCTGGGGAGTAACGGGCTGGCCCAGATGCTGCCCAAGGGGCCTCACAGTTTGGACCATCCAGGGACCCAGGAAATTCCAAGAGTGATGTGCGGAGAGGCGCTCAGAGTGTGGCAAGGTCTGTCAGTCAGACCCTCGTCATTTGCCTGCACAATTCTTAGTGACTGAAGCAGATCTCAGCATTTCCTCAGTTTCCTGAAAAGTTTGCTGGTGTGCAAACCGATGGAAGCCAGTGCACACAGAGACAGGCCCACGGAGCCTGGGCCGGGGAGGACGGGCCTGCACGCCGGCTGGGACTTAGAGGCAGGAGGGCCTGCCCTGCCCCGCTCTCCTTGTCCAGGGACAGACACAGCCACAGGCCACCTGTGGGTGTCCGCCGCACGCCACAACACGCTGCCATCCAGACCCGGCCCCTCCACGGTCATGGCCCTGTGTCAGGTCCCATCTCCGCCCGCAACACCCCCGGGAGCTGCAGATAAGTGCCGCCCTCCTGCCCCTCGCCCACCCGCCACCCCCCACAGGCCCCCCACAGATGCCCAGGAGTCACACGTGAGACCAGACTGCCTGCAGGACCAGAAGAGGGCTGTCAGCACCACTTGTGGTGACCAAGGTGTTCCTCTCAAAATATTATTTTCAATTAAAGTTTTGTTTACCTAAAGAAGATTTAAACACTCCAGAAACTTTGAAGGAAATAAGCAGCCCAGTTCTTTTTAATAAAAACAGTGCTCAGTTACACAGTAACTCTTCCTAACAGAGCCCTGAACCGGATAAACACAGATCAGAAAGCTAAGTGTTTTTCCAGACGAATTTGAGAGAAAAACCGCATTTTGGGGGGCCTACTCCTGGGGTGTCTGTGATGGAACAGCAATTTCATTTCCCCTAGGCTTACAGGGATGTATTTTTAGTGGACGCAACATTAAAGCAGCAGAAGAGAAATGTCTAGAACGCACTTATACACACACGCACACGCATATATGGAACACAGACACACACACACTACACACAGGGCATCCTTCTGAGCAGCAAACACCTGAAGCAGCACAGCCCGAAGCGCGTACTTTCCCGCTGTGATGAGTTAAGTCTTAAAGGGGTTTCTCCTCATGAAGTAACTGCGCCCCTGTAGAACTGCTGACAGCGCACTTCCAGGCCGTCTGAACACCCTGCAGAAACTGTGGTTGGAACGCGCAGAGTCTGCGTGCGGAAACTCCTGGCTGGCAATCCCGCCCTGACCCTCGGCTGGAGTGGGGGCTGCCCCCCAGCAACACAGCTCCCCCACCGGACAGTGTGGGCTCCGGGTGGAGACGTCTGCGGGAGGAAGTGTCTGCTTCACCCGCTGCAGGTTCCGAGCGCCGCTCACTCAGAAGGGTGAACAGTCCCCGCGTCCCTCCCGCGAGGGGCGCTGTCAAGTGAGGGCCTTTCCTGAAGCTTCACTCGTGCTGGTTGGTGAGGTTGGGGAGGCCAACTTTCTGAAGACGGAACGGGAGAAGCAGCTTTCAAAGTAACAACAGGGATTCCATCAGGAACAATCAGAGAGACAGAACCAGAGTCCCCCCTGCACACAACACGTGATGCCAAAAGCTGAAGTCAGTGCCCGTCTGAGAGGACCGGCGTCCTCCTGCAGAACCACTCTGAATCCGCAGGTGCCCTTAGCATAGAATGTCAGCCTTTTTATTTAAAAAGTATTTGTGTGCACGCGCGTGTGTGCAGAACAGACCAGGGGGCGTGTCACAGAAATGCTTATAAAGAGGCACACCGGGGCTCGTAGAGAAACGCTAAGTGACACTAGAGGAGTCCTGGTAACAGAAGAGGGGAAGAGCCCCAGAGCCGTCAGCACTGATGAGGCCAAGACACAGAAGGTCGGCGGAGAGCGCCTTTCTCAACTCCTGGCAGTCGGAACCATGACTGGGGCCCAACCTGCAGGGAAACGGTAGAGTTCGCCAACGAGGTGAACAGAGATTCTGGGGAGACAGCGCCTGGCCCCGGCATAAAGTGCCCAGGACTGACCAAGGATGAGGGGCACTCGGACCCCCTCTCAGAGCACGAGGCACAGCACACCTGCGTTCCGCTCGGTCCATCTCGATTCTGGACAGAGCCACTTCCAGGGCAGACCTGGCCAGGGTGACTGTGAGCACAGCCCCAGCCTCCAGAGTCAAAGCTCAAAGTCACCGGCAGCGAGACGCTGGTCTCAGGAAAGGCCAGGTGCCCAGGAACCCCCGCTGCAGAGCTTGAGCGAAACTCGAGTTGGCATTATACCTCCCCAGAGCCCGACACTGCGGGGAAAAGATGCGCCAAAGCAGCGTGGACACAGTGCCCGGTCCTCGGCCTCCCCATCCGTCCTCCCCGTCCTGCTCGTCTTCAGGTTTCTGGGTGCTTCTTCTTGATCGGCTCCCTCATCCAGCTGTCCCTCCAGATGTTTTTCTCCTGTAGGTGCCCCCATACCCTCCCCACCGGTCAGTTATCCACGCCAGGGCCCACGGCATCGCCACACGCTCCTCCTCCTGTCAGGCCCCGCATCCCTCAACACCAGCTCCCACTGGTCCCACTGCCAGACCACGTCCCACCTCGGGCAGCCCCAGTAGGTGCTACCGTCAGCACCCTGGGCATGGCCCGAGCCATCACCCCTCCCACCATCTAAACATCCCCCACACCTGCTCACAGGTGCCCTCCACGGGGGCAGAACAGCACGCTCCACCATCCACCCAGACCCGTCCCCGTCATGACAGCATCATCCCCAGGCCTGTCCCCGTCATGACAGCACCATCCCCCAGGCCTGTCCCCAAGGCACACCATAGACACTGACACATGGCAAGTCCACCAGCAAGAGACTCTAACATGATCCTTAATGAATTCAATGCTTTTATCACAAGAAGACCCACTTCTGTCACTGGATACAGCAACTGGAAATAAAAATTCTAGATGTATCGGACATAAGACAATGCTTCAGTTCCATTGAAAAATTAAACTCATTTAACCTTTAACTCAATTTAAATTCTGAGCTCATCAGCATGCGAGAGCTAGCCTGTACGCCAAGGAGCTGATCTAATTACTGACACAATTTAAAGAAAATAAATGTAACAAACCAAGTATTTTTTCAGAGTTTACAGCTTAAACACCATTAACATTTTAAAAACAAGAAAAAATTGAAAATTATTCACTAGTCACAGACGGTTTAAATGCCAGAAAACATTAGAGATACATGAACAACAAAAATTCTGGAAATCAAAATCCAAAGACAAAATATGAGAAATGCATGTCAGTGGTCTCAGATATCAAAGTTTTCCTTCACAAAAGGAGAGGGGGACGGCCTGAGGGACAACGGGCTACAGAGGAGGCACAAGGAGGCCCTAGTTACAGCTCCCTGGCTCCTCGAGTGGCCTCAGCTTTGCCCCCTAGGAAACGGGCCCAGCACCTCCTGACAAGCTCTGAACACCAGCACGTGCACGTGAGCATCCTGTAAGGCAGAGGTGCTCACGTCTGTGAGGAAGGCCAACGCCTATAAGGGCAGATACTTGTAACCTTTTCATTCCCACAACAGTGAGTTTTGAGCCAAAATTTCCAAATTAGACAGGGACTGGTGAACATGCTACTTAAAGACACCCTCCTGCAGGCCCCCAGCCCAAAGTCACCCCAGTTCTCAACTACTAAACCCCAATGAGGACTGTCTCGTGCTCTCCAACTGCTCAGAGGGCCGAGAAGGAGTACCAGGGACGGAAAGGCCCGCTCCTACCGAGGAAGGGAGAGAGACCGCGGGAGGCTGGCTCGGGAGACCAGCACGCGGGCAGGGACAGCGGGGGTAGGCGCAAAGCCACCAAGACAGGCCAGCAGGGAGGTGGCAGGAGGGGCCCACGCACTGCAGGGCAGAGACACCCCCAGAGGGCCATGGTGGGGAGACCCCGATGATGTGGCCTCAGAGCAGGGTTGACACGCATGAGGCCTGTTCCTGAGGCTCAGAGCTGCTGCCTGCGGAGAATCTGCAGGAGCCCAAGCTTCAACCAGGACGGGACGCCCCTCAAGGTGCCAGTTACAATCTGTGAGCCCTGCACCCAGCCAGTGAGGGACCCGCCCTCCAGGGACCACACCGCACCTGGCGACCCTGCATCAGGGCCCCCACGTCTCCGCCTTCCGGAAACAGGGAAAGGCTTTGTGCGGCAGCATCAAGGGACAGGACGGCCACGGGGCCATCCTTTCAAAGTCGGGAGCGAGCAGAGGGGACAGCCACAGTCCTCCGAATGGAAAGCGACCGTTCAGAGCAGAGGATCTGCGGCCTTTTCACATGCCACAGAGGAAAACACCCCCCTCCTCTGCTTGAAATTAGCCATCGACCTCCTCTACTCGAAAGTGCTTACGCTCCAAATGTCGGAAACTTTCAAAAAAAAAATCCTTTGACAGCCTGGTTCACATTTTGAACCCACATATTTGTAGCTGTCATTCAGCTGTTCTTTTCTTCCTTCCAAGAGGATCCTGGCAGACTTAAAATTAAGTGAACCGACCTGCTTCTAGCTCACGGACACGGGCATGTGAGTCTTGCCATTTCTGTCTCGCTGCCACACAGTAATAAGACAGACAGAAATAAAACTTTCATGTTGCTCTTTTTTCTTAGATGGAGCCAGAAAATTTTAAATCTCAGTGACACTCACTTAAAACTGCCCAACGGCCTTGCTACCATGCTCCACCCTGACCCAGGTAAACAGTGAACCGGTTTCTAAGAAACTTGAAAGGAAAAAGTCAAGAGGAGAGGATGAGAGGAGGTGGCCAGGCACTGGGAGTTCTTCTGGTCCCGGCCAGACACCACCCTGCACACGGAGGGGGCACCACGCCTTTCTGGGACTGTCTCCCGTGGTGCAGGGCAAGGCCCGCAGCTCCGTCGGGAGGGGCCTTACCTGCCACCTCCTTGCAGTCACGAATGACAGCGTCAACCCAGAGCCAACCCCTCAGAGGGCTCGGAGGGGGCCTGTCTCCCCCACGACCCCGAGGTTAGCTGAAGGCCTACCGTGCACGTCCCTGTATCTCACTGACGTCCAAAGGCGGCACCCCGGGCCCCAGACCTGCCCTGTCCTGGGAACAAGGGAACCCCCCTCGAGACTCTCTTTAGAGACACATCCCGGCTCCCCTCCCGCCTCTTCAGCCACCAGCCTGGAAGAGGACGCCACTGCCTCACTCGTGAAGGACCCCGACAGTAGAGAACAGGCACCGTGTGCTGGTACCACAGGAGCCACCGTGCACCCCGCTGATGACGCACCCTGCGCCAGGAACCGGAGCACTGAGGCGTCAACACCGTGGGCTCCACGGATGTGGGTGAGGAGCTGCTGGTGGCGGGTGGGCCTTCCAGAATCACCAGGGCATCCACGCTCTTGTTCTAAAAAAACACGATCTCTCTGAAGCCACAGAAAGCAGGGCAAGAGTTCCCCACAGAAACATGCTTATCTGACTCAAGAGACCTCCTTAAGGAAGACGCTGTAGTATAAGGTAACTGCATTGTTAAGCACACGCAACACAAGTCATCATTTTGAGCCACTGAAGACCTGCGACGAGACGGCTCCCGAGCAGGTGAGGCGCCCGCAGGTTCTCCGACAGGCACTTCTTCAACCGTTTATCCTTAACAACACTTCCTTCTCTTCCTCGAAAGATTGATTATAATAAAGTAAGTGCCTGCATCTGTATAAAAATTCCCCAACTTGTCGAGAAGAATTACCTTGTGGGCTTCCTGGGAAGGGTTCAGGACATGTGGACCCTCCGGAGCCATCTAGAAGAGGGAACGGTCAGACCGAGCGGCACCGAGTTGGGGGAGCACACGGCGGGCCCGGGCCAGCATGGGGGTCAGCCACCCACACAGGCCCCGCACGTCCTCATGTTCTCCTGATGTCCACTCAGTAACAGGAAATATTTAACGATGGGCAGGAAAGCAGCAAATACGAGCGGAAACCATCACTCACTATCTGCTCAAACTGACAGGCCTGCCGGGCATCTGCGCTCTTGCAGTGGAGGGATGACCTTGGTACACTGAGGGGTGAAAATCGGCCATGTGTCCAATGAGGCAGGTGACTCCCCTCTGCCCCTAGGGAGAGCACAGAGGCCCTGCAGGGACACGCTCTCAGGTCCCAGAGGGTCCAGGCCCACACCCGTCCCCCTGGGCAGCCAGCCCCCCAAGTCGTTGGAGGAGGGTAAGACCTGACCACGTGCCCCTCCCCAGCCTCAGCACCAGGCAAGGTGCCAGGAGGCAGGAGTGACGACACTGCCCCCGAACCACTAAGACACCACACGTGCCCATCGAGTAGAAAACGGCATTTTAAAATTTTCTAAATATAGACAGTCTTACAATAGCTTAGTGTGGCTGCTCTATTAACTTTCTCACTTTGCATTTCTGCACTGTTCTATAAAGCTTTACGTAGAAGGAATTTTAAAATGAAAAGCAAAGGTAGCTCTTTAGCAGATGTGAAGTACACACAGTTCTCTCTCGCTTCCCAGATCCAGAGGTCGGACCGCTACTTTGTAACATTAAGCGTGGCCCACGTTATACAGTCCATTTTCACATCATCAAATACAACCAGCAGCATTACAGAAACTAAACAAGCCCCAGACAACATCAGAAAAACAAATAAGTCCTCCTGCCTTTCTCATCAGACTCAGACCTTGTGGGAGTGATGAGGCCAGAGCGCTGTCGTCACAGGAAGATGGTGCAGCGAGAAATCAGCCAAACTCTTGTGAAAGCAGCGACTCTGCAATACGACAGCTGTTAATGGAAGCCTGACACTGGCCGGAAGTCATAAAGCTGAGACGATTGTAATGCTTTCCAAACTGGTATCCTTCACTCATTTTTATTTTTAGGAAAGGTGAGTAACACAGCCCACACAGAAGTCAGTGCTCTCCACAGAAGCCACATCCACGGGTAAATGGACTCCATGGGAAGCGGGGGCATACCCTGCACAGAAGTGCAAAGGAATCTCACTGCAGATGTTGGGCCCGACGTCCAATGCACCTGCAGAAGCAGCAGCCTGGTGTCAGAGGAAATGAAGAGCCCAGGACTCACCAGGGCTCAGGAAGGAGGGTGACAATGGGCACCTGGAGCCTTCAGGATGCTGTGAGGTCCCCTCGGCCCCTGTCCTCCACATCAGCAGAGCCAGTGGGCAGGCCTTGGAGGGTACGCATGGCTTTGCCTGCAAAAAGCCAAGTGGAGGGAGAGCCCCCCGAGGAGGGTGAGGTGGCATGTCTCTCAGACAACGGGGATTCTGATCAGAAGCCTTGCTACCAGACCCAGATGGCATCCAACTTGAGGAAGAAGTTCCCTCAGATGACTCTTCTGGACAGTAGAAGAGGGAACACTTCTAAACTCATCTTGTTTGGTCAGAACCACCCCAACACCAAAATCTCACAAACACATTAGCAGAAGAAGAATTACAGATGAACATCCCTCATGAACTTAAACCTCTAAATCCTAAACAAAATAGCAAATTCAAACCAGTAATATGTAAGGGAAAAAAATGATACCATGAATTAAGTGATGTACAGCATTTCAAGATTGGTTTAAAATTCTAAAATTAACTTACGTAGCATTTAAAGAATGGAGAAAAATATCATTATGTTGACACGTGTACAAAAACCATTTAGCAAAATTCAACAGACTGGGGAAGCATTCTCAGTGCGAGGAAGGATGCCCATGAAAGTCCACAAGGGTGGCAGTTCCCCCGGATGCGACAAGGGAAGGATGCCCACTGTCATGACTTCTATTCAGTGTCATCCTGGAGCTTCTAGCCAGTGCAGCAAAGGAAGAGAAATTAGGAACAAAGGTCAGAAGGGGAGAAGCAGACTGCGCTTACTCACAGACATCGCGATTTTCCATAGAGAAACTCCTAAGCAAACTACAAAACAACCCCTAGGACTAGGAAGTGAATTGAGGGAGATGGCAGAACGGGACCAACACGCACAACTCAAGTGTTACATGCCAGCAGCAACTGTTCAAAGGTTAGAAAAAGTTAAACTGATTTAGAACGCCATCAGAAACAGTATTCAGAAATCGGTTTTATAAAAGACATGCAAGATCTTTCAGCTGGAAACTACAAAACAGCACTGAGAAAAAGTAAAGAGACCTCAACAAACGCAGAGACAAACCACAGTCATGAGCCAGAAATTTCAATACGAGGGGCAACCCTCCCCAAATTGATACACAGATTCAGTGGGCTCCCATTCAGAACCCCAACAGGCGTTTTTGGAGCCAGTGACACCTTGATTCTAAAAGTAACAGGGCAAACTGAGACCCAGAAACCAAGACAACCTTCTGGGCAAAAAAGAAAAAAGAAGTTGGAGGACTCACATTACCTTAATTCAAGACTTACCACAAAGCTGCATGATCGAGTCAGTGATGTACTGGCCCAGGACAGACACAAAAATTGGTTCAACGAAACAGTGTCCAGACGTATACAACCACACACGTATGGCCGACGATTTCTGACAAAAGCACCAAGGTGATTCTGCGGGGAAAGGAATCGTTTTTCTCCCCCAACAAGTAAGGCTGAAACAACTCAGGAACTGTGGGAAAACCTGAGTATCTCACTCAAGCCAGTGGAACACACGGCTAAACACAAAAGGCTAACATTGTAATATTTTTCAGAGAATTATAAAAGAACATATTTGTGAAATTACAGTAGGCAAATATTTCTTAATATATTTGATAGTCTTAATAATATACACAAAATATACTGGACAGAAAGGAAAACATTTTGGTTTTCCTCAAAATTAAAGGCTTCTACTCATTGAAAGCCGTTATTAGAAAAATAAAAACAGAAACCTCCAACTGCGAGAAAACGATCAGTTCCTACACCCGATCGGTGACGTGTAAGCGGAGCCGCAGATCGACAAGAGCCAAGAAAACACCAGGTAAAAACGGGAAAGAGATTTGCCTCACGATGAAAGCTTACTGACAACGGTGTTCAAAGTACGCCAACAGGAAAGGGCAGGTTACCGCCACCACCGCCACGAGAGTGGACACTTCGCACCCCCGAGAACGGCGAGAGCGCGGAGTCAGAGAGGCCCCGTGCCTTCCGGGTGGGAACGTGAAACGTCAGCTCCGGGGCAAGTGCTGGTAACAGCTGACGAGGCTAAACAACCATCTGCCACGCAATCCAGCAAGTCCACGGCAAGGGACGCACTCGAGGGAAGTGGAAACACGTCCACAAAGGGGCTTGAACGAGACTATTCACAGCAGTTTTAGGCACAGCAGCCCCAAACTGGACAAGGCAAACACCCAGCAACAGGGCAATGAATACAAACCTGTGGTATATTCGCACAAGCCAATACTTAATAACAAAGAAGGAACTACTTACTGACACACAAAACAACACGGGCAAACCTCGAAAACACTGTTGAACCCAGTACAAAAAGAGCACGTGCCGTAAGGCTGCGTTTATGTGAAGTTCAAGAGCAAGGAAAATCCGTCCGATACGAGAGAAAGCAGAGCAGCGGATGCCAACAGGGAGGAGTGGCAGGAAGGGAGCCCAGCGGAACTTTCCAGAGGGTTTTATATCCTGGTTTGTGTTGGTGGGCACTGTACACATATGTCAAAACCCACAGAACTTTGCACTTAAAAATCTATGCATTTTATTTATCATGTAATTTTTACCTTTTTAAAAATGAAATAAAGTGTTAACTGAGTATTCATAGAGATAATTTTATGCTATTCTCTAACTTTGAAATCTCCCTCCCCAAAATTAACCATATGTAACAGACAGCTGGTGTCCCCCAAACCACTTCCCACTTCTCCCTTCCACACAGAGTCCCTGACTCTGGACAGGACAACCTCCATGTGTCCAGCACGGTGTGGCCAGTGAGGTAAGAGGACCCTTCTCCTCCATCCGCTGCTGGGAACGTGAGTGTGGCCACCTGCACCCCAGATTTGGGCCTGAAGGCTCAGGACAAGGACCACAGCCTGAAGATGCAGAAATGAAAGCTGTGGATAGGGGGGAGGCAAGCTCTCAGTGACCATGCCACCAGCAGACCCACGTTCACGGCTCACCCACAGGCGCATCTCCCGCAGAGAAGTCAGCTGCACTGTATTAAGCCGTTACCCAGAGGACCTTGTTTTCCACAGATGAACCCAATCCTAACTTGAAGCAGGAAGTACTCAGAGCAGAAGCAGAGCTGAGCCTCACCCTCACTCTGTTCTCAATTCACTGTGAGCATTTAAAGCGGGTTTTCTCCCCCCAGCCCTCTCTTCCCCAAATTCACTTTAAGGAGTGTCTTTATAAAAAAAAAATTCAACACATAATTTCTGTGATTTATTGTGCAACTGAACATGCTAAAAGACAAAATGACATTTTCCCTACAAATTATTTGGTGCCTGTGATTTTCTGAGCACTGCAGCCAGCTGGTTCTCATAGAAATAGAGAAGAGTGTTTTCATACAGTTCAAAGGTTTGATTTTTTTTGCTCTTAAAAAAGACTATTGATTGTAACATGCAGCTCGACAGGAAAAATCTCGACAGAGGAGGCGAAAACTGGTATTTATTACTGCGTTTGTGCTCATTATGGCCAGCTCTGACAGGGGTCCATTAAAATCAATTTTTATGTTTCGTATGTATTTTCTGTATCTAATGTTCCTGGCACCGTGTTTATTGGCCAGTTAAGACAAACACTGAGCCGAGGAGTGGGTGGTTCGCCCTCTTCTGCAGAAGTAACAAGGACTGCAATTTTAACACAACTTCCACTCACAATCAACGAATGGAGGAAACTGAATGGTACATTTCAGGACAAAACATTAAGGAGTGCTTCCAAATTTTGTTTTGGCAATTAAAGAAATACAGCGGAGAGCGTTCAAAAAAGAAACGTGTTCCGTTTGAATCGGCAATACCCTCACTTCATGCTGAAAAGGGAACCTCGTGCCCTCCCTCCTCAGCTGCACACAAGCCAGCAGTCGGACACTGAATCCAAGGGGGCCCGGGACCGCCTGACTAAGCAGTTCTCAGGCTTTGGTACAAAACTCACCTGGCAGGCCGATGACCAGCGAAGCCTGGTCCTGATTTAAACAAGATCAGGCCAGCAGTTCCCTGTCACCAAACTTCAGTGAGCTCCCCACATCCCACTTGCTGAAGAATCACAGCGTTCACAGTCACAGGCAGTCAGCCCCTCTGGAAACATACACACCACTCACACGTACTGGGCTACTAGTTACTGGTTCCGTCCCCGTGGTTAACGGGAGGTGGAGGGCTCCCAGGCTGCAAGCTGAAAACGAACAACCACGGCCCATCACCTTTAGAGAGATGCTACTTTTTGCGATGGGTAGTGTTACCCCGCGATCGATGGAGAACGAGCAATAACCACACTCCTCTCTGCTGCTCTGAACAAACGGCACATGGGGGGTGTCACTCGGACGCTCACTCACTCAGTGCCCGGGGTCTTCCAGCAGCGCAGTCTGATCTCGTGCAGACCCTGCTCACAACCTGAGAGCTCAATCTTCCCCAAAGGGCTGTCCATCACTTTGTATTTCACTTCACAGGTCCTTTCCATCCTCCCAAGGACCTAAAGAGAAAAACCATTTTTAAAGTCACACATACCTGAAAGAGCTGGGTCACTGGTGAAGCACAACAGACACACATGTATGTGAGACACAAAACTTCTTCCAAAGCTTCCTGCCGCCCACTTTGGAATTTAATCATATAATGTGTCCTTTTTACAATACAGTTACTTCGAAGACAGAAAACTGCCTTAATTACCCAGGGCAGCCGGCCAACAGCCCACTCTCCTCTACTCCTTTGGCTTCTCTCTGTTCCTATCTTTAACCAATGCAGAGTTAAGGCCGAAATAAGAGGTCCCGTTAAACAGTACCTAGAACTACTGAAAGTAAAACAATCATCAACAATTAATTTTTGCAACAAAAACTGAAGACAAACCACGATATTTTGAATAAAGTACATGTAAGAACAAATCATTATGAATCATGGAAACATAGATTTAACTCAGCACTTAACACGGCGGACCTGCGTTGTTAAGTGGTTGGGGGCGCGTGGACGTTGGGCTAAAACGCGTATGCTTTGGAAAGCAGGTATCTTTTATTGACACTGAAAGAAACGTACAAAAACTACCCTATGATGTATCCTCCACGTTAACCACTCTGACAGGTGCTAATTTCGGTCAGTATCGCAAAGGTTTCAAAGGAGGCGCTAAGAGCCCTAAGAAGCCGGCACCAAGGTTTAGGGAAATTGGCGTTTCATAAAAACCACTCTGACCAGAGGGGAGGCGAGAAGAGGGGTTCTGGGGAAGCCTCCCTGGACCAGAATGGGGCTGGAGTGCCTCCTCCCCCCGCAACACCCTCCCTGGGTCCCACAAACGTCCCCGGGGACGCACATCTCCCGGGCAGGACTTCTATGCCAGCACTTCCCAGAGCGCCACCCTGGATGTCAGCCACCAAGCACAGGCTGAGCGCTCCCCAGCCCTCGCTGCCCCGCCAGGCCTCCCTCTGAGCTCCGGGCAAGAAGGAGGGCTGCGGACTCGCTGTCTCCACTTCTCTGTCCTGGAAGCACTTCAGGTGAACTTGTCCAAAACTGTCCTTCCCTGTACATGGCACTCGGCCAACGGCACTACGATCCACCCTGCCCCCACCCAACCCAGGCTTCACCCCAGGAGCTCCCCAACTCCCTGGTGCCATGCACCCCTGGCCCTCATGCACCTGCATGTTGGCTCTGCTCATTTTCAGCTCTCTCGTGTCCACCTGATCCTCCCAGACACCCTCACCGACTCCCACCTCCCCAAAAAGGACGTCCCTGGGCCCCCATCATACCGGGGCTCTCCCAACTCCAACCACCCCTCACCTTGAACAACACATCACCACTAACTACATGAAGGGGTTACAGCAGAGTCAGCAAACTGCCCCCACGGGCCAAACCCAGCCCAGCAGCTGCCTTTGTAAATAAAGTTTTATTGGGACGCAGCCCCGCTCCCTGTTGGCAGGCGGGCTGTGCTGCCTTCACACCCCAGAGGCAGAGTGGACTGGCCGGCCCGCAGCCCTAAGTCCTCAGCGCTCCTCCCGTGCTGTGCGGGTTCCCATATCCGAGTCCCCTCACTTAGACTGTCCAGCCCGCACCACTCGGCCTGCTGTCTGCTTTACTGTGAAACCTCAACACACCCCATCACCCCACCTGCAGGCTCTCTTCCCTCCGCTGTGCCTCCCGCCTGCTCCTAATACCACACACGATCCCCTCCTCTGCCCTCCCGACAGCCCCACAGAAAGGCACGTGTCTGTGCCCTGAAGAGGTCCAGCGGCCTCCCCATCGGCTGAAGGCCGATTCTCGGCAGATCCCGGCTCAGGCCTCCCCGAGCCCGTCTCAGGCAGGACTCCGATGGCAAGCATCAGAAACCGATACTGGCTAATTTAAGCACAAAAGCAATTTACCAAAAGGCCGCCCTGTAGGTAACTCCCAGAACTTCTGGGAAGGCTGGAGAAGCAGGCTCAGAAAACCGTAGGAACCCGGACTGGCTACAGTCCAGCCAGAGCCACACCCAGCCTCAGGAAACACCTGTGGGACAATTGGGGACTGTAGGCAAGCAGCGGGCACTGGGGCCACCACGGCCGCTGGAAACAGGATGCTGTAGCCACCATCAAGTCCCCGCTGCCCGACTCCCTGTCACTTGTCCCAGGATTCAAGGCCCAGGCCGGAGCCCAGAGCTGGCACGGGGGCCAGGCCAGTGTGTGCTGCTGCCGAGTAGCTGGGAAAAGGGACAGCGGCTGGGAGGGCTTTGTCCACGTCAGCCCCGTGAAAGGACATAGCCCCAGCACTGCTGCAGAGGTTCAGACCGGCACGCATGCAACAGGGAGAAAGGTCGAATGTTAGATGTCCACTTCCCTTCCCAGCCTCAGTTTCTCATCAATAAAATAGGAATAATAATCCTGACTCCACCAACCTCACTGGGCTGTTCTGTGCGTCCAGATGGAGAACACAGGAAAGGCCGTGAGTGGGGCGGGTGGGCCAGGCACCCCTACAGCCTGCAAAGGAACTCTGTCCTGCACGGCATACCCCCAGCCCTCACTCCTGCTCCGAGGAAGGGCTGGGCAGACTCAGTCAGGTGTGCAGAGCAGGCCAGGGATGAGGCGATGAGGTGACTGCGGGTGCAAGGGCGTGAGGATTCCCCCCACCTGGGAGGGAGGACCGAGTCTCTGGAGAGCTCAGTCCCCCTCGCTCCTCCGGGGAAAGGCCTCGCACATCACCAAGCCACCCCAGCATCCAGACTCTGAGCACAGCCTGGACAGCCTGCACTTTGGAGGCTGTCAGCCTGGAATGAGGGGGAGGGCTGCCGGCCAACCCTGGCACAGCCTGAGCTGGAAGGGCTGCCTCTGAACCAAGTCACGCCCTGGCCTCAGCTCCGGCATCTCCGCACTGGACGGAGAAGACTGAGAAGCTTGGCTTGAAGCCGCCGGGCTGCCCTGTGGCCAGCGACAGGGCAATGGCCCTGGACCACCTGGTCTAAAAGCACGCCCGGAGCACAGGCTGCCTCATCGCACTGAGAACCAGCCTTGGCCACCCCGCGTCAATCACAAAGCGAGGGAGGCCCCCTTTAAACCATGCCAAGAACCAGCAAGAGGCAATCTGCCCTTAATGGGAACAACTGGCAAGTTCAAAATCTGAGTCCTGAACAAGCGGCAGGTGTCAGTCCCAGCCGCGTCCACCCAGTGGGTCATCAGTTAGTGCGAAATCCGACAAAGTGGCGCTTAGACTTCCTCACTGGTTAAATGGGATAGAGATGAGACCCACTTCCGTTTCCCTGATCCACCGCCCCTGAGACTCAGGCCTGGTACCCACACCCGGCTCCTTCGGCCCTTGCCTGGCCGGGCTGTACTTTCACGAGCACCTCTGGGTCTTAAGCCCATTAGCAGCCCCAGCGCTAGTCAGAAATAACGCACCCTCTTCCACCAGCGGGCGCTCTGCCAAAAGAGAAAAGCTGCGATTTTTACACAATTTTCTATCAACCCCGCCAGAGCTGACATCTGAGACACCACACAAACCGTGCACAACTTTCTTCCCTGTGGACAACGAGGACACTCAGCACAGAGTCTTTCCATGGGCAAAGGTAAAGACCAGCTGAACACTGAGCCTACTGTGTGCTGGGCAGCGCGGGCCCAGGCCGGGCGCGCTGGGCCGTGAGGGAGGCGGGCGGTGTGTGCTGCCGGGAAGCCCGGGCAGAAATGGCAGGTCCCGCGGGCTGGCAGGCCGGGCGGAGAGGTAAGGGGCGGGCTGCAGACGAGATGGGGGTGTCACAGACGCCAGGAGGGGCCCATAGAGGCTAGCAACCAGGGAGCCAGAAGAGTGAGGCTTCAAGGCAGGCGAGCGCGTCGGGGAGTGAGGGCGGCTGAGCACAGGCTGGGGGAGGCACTGCCTGGAAAGCAACGATGCCAAACACACACGGGGCCACCGTGCACGACGTGGCACAAAGAAGCCGATGGGATTCTGAGCCATGTGAGTGTGACAGGCCTGCCCGATGCCCCCCACAGCGACGTCCCCACGCTCTGCCAGGCCCCAAGGATGAAATCCCACCCGGAGTTTCATCTACCCCCAGCCTGGAGAAGGCCATGGTGGTGACCCCAGGAAGTGAGCTAAGAAGGGAACAAGGCCTGGTGGAGACACTTGCTCATGTGGACTCTGCAATATCCACAGCCACCACCTGCCAAGCGCCAAGTCCAGGGCCAAGTAGGCAGCCTCGCAGGACCCACAGGGAGGCTGCCACCGGGCAGGGAGGGCAGCTGCCACGGGAGAGCCATGAACAGGTTTGAAGAAAGTGCCATCCGCACAGAGACCCGAATGACAATGAGTAGCTGGCGGGGGAGGATGCACGAGGGAAAGCGGCTGAGGCCAACAGCCCGGCAGCAGAGCCAGGGAGGCAGGTGGCGAGGCCCAGGGGCTCTGAGGGGAAGTTTTGAGGCCGGCTTTGTCCCTGAGAAGCCCCAGGGCTTCAAACAAGGGCAAAATCCACCAGGTCTGCCTTTCCCGAGGCCCCTGGGACAGGCGTGTCAGGAACGGGCAGGCACAGAGGTGGAGCGTCGCGGAGGAGATCTCGGAGATCACCCACCAAGGAACAAAGAGCCCAAGAGCCCAGGAGCAGAAGGGAGAGTGAAGGATGAGCCATGAACAAATACTAGTAAATAAATGCTTAAAAAACACTTGAGCACGCCTTACGCACGAGCCACCAGGCTGAGGGCTCGCAGCTGGAACCAGGCAAACGCGCTGCACTTGGGGAGAAAAACCAACCGCCAAAAGCAAATCGCGCTGCCCCGTCTTTGCAGCTTTTCTGTAAATCTAATGCTATTCCAAATCAAAAGTTCATTTTAGAAAAATCGATACAGGTACAGCAGAACTATTTAAAATATTTCTGCTCTTACCTGTATTTTCTGAGTTTTCTACAGTAAACTTGAATTCCTTTTATGAGGATAAAAAATTGTATTAAAATCCAGTGTAACATGAAGTGCAGGTGATGACAGCAAATGTTCTGCATTTACTACTGTCTCATAAGCTCACACATGTAAAAAAAAAAAGGACTGTTGATACTTTTCTGAGTGAAATAAATACACAGAGGTATGAACACTTTTTTTTTTTTTAGTTTAAAAAAAAGGTTGAATAAAATGAAGATACATGAAAACAAATCAGGTCCTTCTTTCTGGCCACAAGGCCCTACACATGTAGCCGCAACAGCCCCCAACAAGCTGGGGCCCTCCCTTCCTGCCTGACCTCATCTCTGACCAGGACCTCCAATCCACTCTTCTCTCGCTGCTCCGCACACACACAGGTGTCCTTCTTGCTTCAGGGCCTTTGCACCTGCCGCTCATGCTTCTTGAAGTGCCTCCCCTTCACATATGGCACTGGGGCCTCTGCCACTTAGCTCCCAACCCTGCTCAAACAGCACCGTCTCATCTCAGAGAAACCCTGAGATCGTCCAGCTCCTCCATCCCTTCTTTCCCATTCTTTATAGCACTTAGATCACATGAAATTACACTAGATGCACTTTGTTTATTTGCTATGCATTGCCTTAAGCTCCAATACAGGTAGCAAATGTTGTGACAACTCTGGCCAATAAGTAGAAGTTTGCTGACAGGTCTTGTTTTGATTTATAAAAAAATCCTATGTGGCTGGCACCATCTCCTCCCCTTTCTTCCTTCCTTGACATGGCAGATGTGATGCCTGGAGCTGTGGCAACCATCTGGTGAACATGAGGCAAGGGCCAAGAGACGGGAGAGCCCCAGCCCTGACACCGTGAGCCACTACCACAGCAGTGTTGTCTGCTGATAACTTCTCCTTGTGCAAGGGAAAGAAAGCCCGTTTGTTTCAAGCCAGTGTTCTGAGGATTTCCTGTTTTCTTCAAGTCGGAGTAGTTCTAACTGGTCTCCTGCTGTATGCTAGCACTTAGAATGCATCACAGATGCTTGTACATACCTACTGAACACATGAGCTAACTACCCGAATCACTGAATCATACTTGAGGTAAGGACTCAGAAGGAGAACTCCAGGATTATGGGAGCCTGCAGCTGGGGGTCTGGGGACCTGATGCTTCCTAGAGGAGGTGCCGCCATAAAAAGGCCAGGTCAGAGTTTTCGGGGGAGGGTGAAGGAGAGGCGAGTCCCTGGCAGGCAGACCTGCACACGCTGAGGCCTGGGTGCTGGGGTAGATGCAGGTGTCTGTGAATGGAGGCGGCGGCAGCCCCAGAAGGGAGAGGACCCGGGTCCGAGAGCAGCCGCCACAGCAGCTGCTGGAGCGCCGAGCACCAGCATGGGCAGTGGCAGCACCGAGACCCCAAGGACGTCAGTGGCACAGAAGGGGCGCGCTGTGTCTGGGACACTGTACCCACATCCATGAGGAGCAGGGTCACGATGTGTGCAGTGGTCCTGGGGCTGAATGACAAGAGTCCGCTCAGCTAACAGCTGGCCGTGTTTCCAAGCCAGAAAGTGGAGGGGGAAATTTAAAGAAACCCAATCATCTATGAGCCCTAAGCACCAGCTGCTTACCAGGGGACTGTCCGGGGAGCAGCGAGCGACCTCAGGTTTCTGCCCGAAGCAGCCAACTGGCCCCGAGGGACCAGCCCTGGAGCAGAAGCCTGGGGCGCCCCGCCGGGGTAGGGGACAAGGAGAAAGTGCGTCGTCAGGGGCCAAACCCAAGTGTTCAGGGCTTTGAGGACTAGACTAGAGGGTCCTGTGGAGGAGGCGCCAACAAGCCAGCTCTCTGAATATTCACTGAGAGCAGATGGGGCTGCTCACACCGTGTGAGACCACGTTCCTGAGCAGAGCCCGAGAGTCCGGTACCGCCTGCCTCCCCGCGCTCACGGGGACCAGACCGCAGGCTGCACTCAGGACACAAACGGGGTTGCACCGCCAGGCTCCCCCCTCCCACTCTCCCGGAGCGCAAGCCCTGTGGCCCCAGCCGAGGGCCTGACAGAGCCCAGGGGCCGGCCCCCTGTGTCATCACTGAAGCCACAAAGTGGCCGACGCTAATTTGTGGCAGGAAAAAAATGATTTTTCATGGCTATTTGGAGACTGCTGAAAAACGAAGTGAATTTCGTTTCATCTCCCTTTTAACATGAATGGCGTTTAATGTTCTGAATTAAGCAGTTGGCGCCAGAGGCCGGGTTCCCATTATGAAAAGCAAGAAATCCAGAAACAGAAACTGTCTTCTTTCCCCTTTGCTTGTAGTTTCCCAGGCCGGCCACACCTGTCTAAAAACTGTCCTTCTCACAACTGTCTTCACAATCAATCCTGCACCTTTCACTTCTAACCGTTTCCAATATCAGTATCCTACGCACTGAAAATGCCCGTCAAGAGGCTGCCTTCTTACAAGCAGGGTCCAAACAAGCTGCCGAGACGTTTGCTACTGTCACCTCCCCGGAGGTCAGGGGCTCGGGGCCCACGGCCACACACCAGGCCTGCCCGGGGCGCCCGTCTCGGTGGCTTTGGTGTTTCCCAGAGCTGGGTGTGCCAAGTGGGAGCTCGCTGGTACCCTGAGAACCGACCAAGGGGCGGGGAGGACCCATCTCCGCCCCTCATGACACCAACAGGGCCGTCATGAAATGAAAGCCAGCTGTTTTACAACCTCCCTGCTGAGCAGAGAACAAGGAGAGCGCGTCAGGGAAGCGCCTCTGGTCCTCGGCGCTCAGGTCAGCCCACCCAACCATTGGGCTGGACGGATTCTCTTAATTAGCAAAGAAACACATGTCAAACCCCCGTAAGAGAACAAATATTCACACCATCACCTCGTAAGAAACCGGGCTGAGGGAGGGTGGGAGACGGGTGAGGGTAGGGCTGACCCCCATCAGGCGTAAAAGTCGAGAAGGAAACTGCTGGGGAGAAGGCGAGGCCGCCTGAGGCCTGGCTCACTGCGCCATGAGCCAGGGCCTCCCCAGCACAGACCTGCCAGGTCACAGGCAACAAAAGACAGACAGAGCCTGGGCTCCTCAATACACTCCAACAACCAAAAAGGGTTCAGTTAGGTTGAAATGATTTTGCCAAACAAAATGGTGCTGCCATCTGGCATGTCGAACTCAGAGTGCATCCAAAGTCGTGCAAAAACATCCCTCTCTATCTACACAAAAATCTGCAAACGGGTGTTTATGGCAGCTTTCTTCACAGCGGCCAAAACCAGGAAGCCACCAGGATGCCCTTCAGTAGGAAAACGGCTAGATAAACTGCGGCTCCTCCAGACGCTGGTGTATTATTCATCGCTAAAAAGTAACGCGGTGTCCAGCCACGGAAAGACATGGAAGAAACGTTAAGTGCCTATTCCTACATGAAAGAAGCCAATCTGAAGAGGCTGCCTACTCTGGGATCCCAGCTCTTTGGAGACAGTAAAAAGAGGAGCGGTTCCCGGGGTGGGGGGAGGGAGGGATGAGTAAGGGGCGCACGGGATTTTCAGGGCAGTGAGACTATTGTGCAGGACGAAGCACCGGTGGATACATGACACCACAACGGTCAAAACCCACAGAGAGCGCACCAGCAAGACGTAAACACGGTCAAATGTACCATCCGGCGGGGGTGGCGATAGTGGGGGGCGGGCTATGCATGGGTTGGGGCAGGAAGTGTAAGGAAACTCTCTGTATCTTTTGCTCAATTTTGCTGTGAACCTAAAACTCCTCTAAAAAACATAAAGTTTACTAATTAAGAAAAGAATCATTCAAAGCCTCCTGTTGTGGGGCTGACCCATAAGGAAAATGGTGCTCCCTGCTTGCTGCTGAGTTTCCGTGAACCCAACCACGGGCACACAAAGGGAGGAGCCATTCTGCATCAGTTACACAGCTAAACTTCCAAACCAAAAACTGCTCGTATGGGAATCCCACAAATGCCACGTTCTCCCCACTCTGAGCTTACACACGGACGCCCTGGGTCTGGGACCTGTGCCTCTTTCATTACGATCACTGGACACAGCCCTGCTGAGCAACTTCCTGATTAGCGATGCCTTGGTTGTGAAGAACCTAACAAGGGCTGGGGGGCTCGGGGCCAGGGTGGAGAACGGCCGCCACAGCACCACACGCACGTGCGTCTCAGCATCCCACGTCACCTGAAGAGCGCACCTTATAAAACAGACGTGAAAACATCTGCCCGTCAGAGCCGCCACCTTAGAGGGACATCTAAGGAAGCTTGTCCACTGGTCTTTAAAACAACCATTTCTACACAAAAACAGGCACTGACGACATTTAAAAGTTATACTTAAAATAAAACTGGGTTTTCTTTTCCAAACTCTTCATTTTTGTTCATGTTATCAAACCAAGTCTGAGCAACACAAGAAGGTGACTACTTCTCTGTTCTGAAGCTCAAACACTGTTTTAAGTCTGTGTAATAAAACAAGAGTTAGTTACAGGGCAGTGAGAATACAAACCTGTGTGTGTGTGTAAAAGAAACAGAACACACAAAGAGCAAGTGCATCAACCGTTTGACAAACTGCTCCAGAAACCTCCTGAAACCTCAAGCACGTTTGGAAAATGTTTCCAGGTGAGACTGCTGCTCACATTTCATTCCAACAGTTTAAAATCTCTTTGGATCTAGCCAAAAACTGGCACATGATGCCAGAACCCCGAACAGTAAGACCTACAGAAGCCTTTCTAGAGGTTTACTACTTACTGTCACTTATCTCTTTAAAATGCTCCCTACAAAACTTTCCCCCAACCAGAGCACCGCAGACCAGAGTCAAACCCACACAAAGACTCTCCGTGAAATGGAAGGCACTGGTGTCAAAGTGTGCTCAAACCTCAGTGTGCACGCTCAGCACACATGGTGGGGGCCAGTGCACACAAAGTCACACGCTGCACACCATGCTGGCTAATGAATTTTGTGGAGGAAAAAAATTTTACAGCAACATGACAATAAAACAGGAAAACCATAATCTCAATTTCGCTAAGGTAGCCGAGGAGACTGTAAGCAGGGTTGCCACTGCTGGGCTCCCAGACCCTCCGAAGCTGGCGGTCACGACCCGGCTGCCCCTGCTCTGAGGGCTCTTTGGGAGAAGGTGGGAGTGGTCCCGCTCTAAGGCACTGTTTGTTCAGGTGATTCTGCTTCAGTCCTTTTTAGGCAATTTAGGAAGTAAGCTTTGAGTACTTAGAGAAGGAAAAACTGGTCTTTAACCACAAATGGGTCACCAGCCAGGACACCAGATGCACAGATGATCAGAGGAAGCAGGTTTCAAGAACAAGTGAAGCCCAGACCTTCCACAAGGAGCCCAGGATCAGAGGCGGGGTGTGAAGTCTGCACTGACAGCCATCAGAGCAGGATCTGGAACAGCAGCCAACAACCCTTCATTTGGCAGAACGGCCCCTCCCACCTGCTTCTCGCCCATCAAACTGCCGGGGTCTCTGAGCACAGCGAGGGGCCAGCACCCAGGGGGGACATTAAGCACCCCTTGGAGCTGCAGGAACCTGGACCAGGGAAGCCAGCACATCGCAGGTCACCTCCACCCTGCGGAGCCTGTCCTCAGGGCCCAGTGTGGTCCTAAGGGGTCTAACCAGCCCAGCACCCCCCAGCGCTGGGTCCCCAGAAAGGGGCATGAGGTTGGCGGGAAGTGGGCAGGAGGCCTTGAAGCTCTGGTCTGGTCTCGGCCTTTGGTGACTGCGCGGCTCCCAGGCCCTGCGCCCCCCACTCCCTGCTCACAGCTCCTTCCCCAGGGGTGAGTGGTGCCCACAACGGGGCAGGTCTGCTGGGGGTGGGACCACACAGGGACCTGACCAGCCTCCCCGCGGGCTCATGGGCAGCGCAGGGGACACCAGGCCGGGCAACCGCAGCCAGACCCGAGCAGGAGCGTGCACCTCGGAACCTGCCACTCAGAACCCGGTGCAACCTCCTCGCAGGTTCAAAGCCCACAGCCCCGCTCCGCCAGGTCCTCTGACTATTAAAAGCCCCTCTGTGTTCTCAGCCACCGTGGGGAGAGCGGCAGATTCCGCGATGCAGGGAACCCTGGGCCCCACGTGGGGCCTGAGCCCCATGGGGATCCCCGAGTCCCACTCTTGCCCCCCGAGCATGGACTGGGAACCCCCGTGTCCTCCGCACGGAACACGCCCTGCGGCGCAGGGTCCACACCCGCCTTCAGGACCCGACCGGCAGGCTGATGCGCAGGCCCCGGCCTCCCCCGGCCTCACCGCAGCCCTGCGTCACTCCTGGCCACGGGACTGCAGGGAGGACCCAGGACAATCCGCGTATAGCTCACTGTGAAGGGAAAACATGAAAAATACCATATTCTCCCTCACTGTCCAGTACCCCTGAGCTGCGTATGTTGCCAACAGCGACGAGGGAGCCATCTCCAGGAAGGTGGGAGCGCTGCCCTGACCGCGGGGTCTGATCGGGGAGCTCTGGCCCCCGGGGCCCCCCGCACGGGCCCTGCGGCTCGCTCTGCCAAGAGCACAACTCTCACAGCCTGCGCGCATTCCTGCGTCCCGGCACTGGGAAGCCCGGGCCGCTTGGTGACAGCCCGTCCCGGAGGAGCAAAGGGGCGGCTGCTGCTGCTCTGCGTGAAGTGTCAGCCCTTAGACCTGGCACGCCCTGGGAAGCTTCAGCTTAAATACGTCACGGCAGAAAATAACCTTCTTTACAAGCCTCTACAGCGGGGCCGTTTGGCTGACTTCTTAGAGAATAAGTAACATGTTGGAACACGTGGGAGAATCTGAGAGACACAACTTGCCCAACGAGGCAAAGCAGCCAGACCCCAGAGGCCCCTGTTTCAGAGCAGCACAGGGCGGCCTGCCTACGGTCACCACGGGACTCTGGGGGAGCACATGCTTCCTGGACCAGCCGGACGGTGCAAGGTGCAAAGCTCCCAAACGTCTCTTCCCCACAGCAGATGGGATTCACAGTCCTCCCCACCCCAGTAAAGCCCCCGCAGTATCGAAGCATCACATGCCTGTTTGCAATCAAGCCCTGGGGAAAAGTCCTAGTTAATAAAGTCTCCCACCTGCATATGGATAGAATTTGGATGTTAAAAACGTGCGCTTGTGTGTCAGTGACAGAATCAGCTTACACAAGGGAATCACTATAACCCTTTCCCCAGGTTCAGTCACCAAATCTGTCTGCACCGATTCATCCAGCCCGGTGTGTACAGTGAGATCCAGATTCTGTAACAGGTTCCGCTGAAATCCTCAAGAGACAGCGCCAGCAAATGGCCTGGAAGAGCATCCCCACACTTGGGATGTGAACCAACGGCAGCTTCTGGGGAGGCCTACAGAACTGTGCCCCGCCCAAGGCCAGGAGGCTGCCAGGACCCACTGGCCCAGAAGCAGCCTGCCCCCCCCCCGCCCATCAGCATTTCCCTGGGTGGATCCGCACGTTCTAGAGGATGCGCCTGAGCCGGACCTGAGCAGCTGGGACACCTGCGGGTGCAGAGCTCGGCCACCTGAGCGCCTGCCAACAACCAGGGGTGGGCGGGGTGCAGGGCGTTTCTCAGTAGTTGGGGAAAGTCCAAGGAAACACATCCTGACACGTGAAAATGATATGAAATTCCAATTTCAGTCTCGAATACAGCTTCACTAGAAGGTGGCCAGGCTCACTGTGTCCTGTGGCAGTAGCTCTTGTCGGCACAGCTGACCCTCGGACATCCCGGGTCTGAACCGCGCAGGTCCACTGACACGCGGGCGTTTGTCAACAGTAAACGCAGGAGGATGCGTGATCTGCGCTTGGCTGAGTCCCCGGCTGCAGAACCACAGAGCCGACTGGGACTATCAGTGACACCCGGATTTTCAAACATGCAGGGGGCTGGTGCCCCACTCCCAGGCTGGTCCAGGGTCAGCTGTGGTCGTGACGAGACCGTAGAACCTGAAAAGCCAGAAATACCCGCCAGTCCACTGCAGGAAGAGCATGCCTCCTCCCGCCCTAAATGTGAGTGGAGTGATGATCAGGCGCCCCGGCTTTGCGCCGCTGGATCCTTCCCTCCCACCTGCTCATGAACAAACCTTAAGGCCCCTCTGATCCCACGTGCTCACGCCCTTATCTTGACACCACAACGTCAAGCAAGATGTGGTTACAAATTTTTCCGGAATGTCTTAAGTACTGGCTTAGAAAGAGTAGCCGCTAGTCTGCAGGAGGGCTCAAGCCTGGCCCCGACCGAGGACCACGGAATTAAGTCTTCTTGATCCGTAATAAAGAATAAGTTTCACGGTGTCTGTGGTGAAGGATTCTCGGGTAGAAGCGTGGCGTGATTTATGACTGGGTGTCCCAAATGGAAGAGCCTTATGTTCCGGCTACGCTCCGGCGGCCGGGAACGAGCCAGCCTTGGCGGCACAAGGCTCCTGGAGGGACGGACGCCATCCCCACAACAAGGCCACCAGCCACCGACGTGCGTGCTGCTTCCGAATGATTAACCCGAGGCAGGAAATTCTAAGCCCTGCATTAGCTACGTCGTGCCCAAAACCTATCAGTGGCTTGATAACTTGAACATATAATTCTGTACCTTTTACTCTTTCAACAATAATTCAGTCTAATCCTAACGTTGAAGCCAAGATTTCCAGACCAAAAGTGCACTTTCCGTTTGATTAAATACTAATAAATGCAAGAATAAAATACCAGTCTTTTACTTCACAGTAAATTCTTCAACAACTATATACTCTAAGAACTAATTATCTCTCTGGAGAAGGGGACAGATTCTTCCCCTCAAAGACAGTTCAGTCGTCTGAAATTCTTAATTACACCATTTAAAACATAATTTACAGCAGCCCGGGCTTTGGAAGGATGACGTCACAGTGGCCAGTCAGTCAGCACAGCCTCAGGTGACGCCTCCGGACGGCCGGTCCCGGGAAACAAAGAATCCGGCGGGAACTCCCTGCGGGACAGACCACGCAGAGAGCCACGATCCTCCACAACGCATGCGAGCTTGCACAAGGCACTTTGGCCTTTTTGCCCATGTGTGTCTGGCCCTTTAAAATTTATAAAATATCCTCGTGTACTTGATCCATTAAGAAGTGAAGAGTGAAATGCTGCCCAGGGAGACGGCAGGTTTCCCAGAGGAGGGGTTTTCTTTGTTGTCCATTGTTGTAAGCAGACTGTCAGGCAGGGCATTGACCTCAGTCCCTCTGGGGCACGTGTGCACCAGGCCCAGGGGCAGCGCCTGGACTCCCACATCAAACCCTGGGACCGCGGCGTCTCCGGCCTGCTGACTCGGCACAGGAAAGCTGCCTTGGCCACGAGGGCGCAGAGGGCACCCCCTGCAGTGGGATGCACAGGGCTGAAGCCCAGGGAGGTTAGACATCACTGAATCACACACCACCCGCTGAAGCGTCCTCTGCACAGGGGCCTGTCCTCACTTTAGGTGACGAAGAAACAGTCCACCCTGTGAGGAAGCTGCGGGAAACCTAAAGGGGGACGGCCCCTCGGCACCAGTTCTGGGCGGTGGTGCTTTAGTTAGAGTTGGGAACATGCTGTCCCCAGGGTACGGGCGGGACGGAGTTGGGCCTAGACAGAGAAAAGCAGAGGGGGCACTTGCTGGCCGTGAGCACACGCGAGCTCTCCCGCTCTGCTTCCTCCTCAGTAAACGGGACCCCCACGTGGACGACTCAGTCAGGGCTCCCCGAGTCCCAGGCAGCACTGCCCACGGCCACTGTCAGCGGGCTGTGCACCAGCGCTGGCATCCCCGTCTCCTTCACGTGGATTTAAAAGCAACATGGAGGCCAGGCACTTAGCAGACAAAAGGTAAAATGAGGGGGAGCTGCTGGAGCGGCCGGTGCCAGTCACAGGGCCAGGCGGCAGGGTCACCGGGCGGCAGAGAGGCCAGCAGGGGTGGACGTGGATGGGACAGTGGAGGAGGCTCAGGACATGCACCTGAGGCTGGGCGTCTGGCTCTCCAGGGCCCCTCACACACGTGTCCTTCTAACAACACCCGCCCCCATTCGGGGCATCCGTGGAGGGAGCCACCACCCCCACCCAAAGCAGCGCCAAGGACACCGCGAACACGTGCTCCAGAGGCCCGGCAGGAGCTGCCTCTGCGGCCCAGGCCCGGGGGAGGCGGCGGCCGGGAGCCACGCCGGAGTGGCATGCCGGTAACTCAAAGTGCGCGCAAGGATGGTGTGGGAGCAAGTCCCCGCCTCCCGAGGCTCGGCGGGACGCGTGGGTAACGCCAGACAGCGGATTGGCAGCCGGGCACCAGCTGATTTTCACTGAAGTCCCACCAATAATGCCACTTGGGGCAGAGTTTCCAACCTCGACAGCTGTCATCGACATTTTGATGCTCCGTAAATTGCAAAGGTCTCCACTTTCACTTAGGGCTTCCTTCCACGTTTGCTAGGGGTGTGTATAATTTTAGTGACCCATCAGAATAATAGTGAAAATCTGGTTCAGTTTCCAAATGGGGAGAAAATGAGTGACGTACCGAGACAGTCCTTCGTGCCCCCCATTATAGTCCAGCAGTCCGGATGGGACATGAGGACACATCCCATCCGGATGATCATCACTCACCAGTGAAAAGGAAAGGAAAGGAAAAGACCCTTCGAGGAACACCCGCTTCGCTCTTTCACTCACTGTGGATTTCTTGGTGGTGGCAGAGACAATCAAGCTTCCGTCTGCAAGAATGTAGCTGTCCCTCAGAGGGTCCCTCCGGTCAACCAGGTGACCCCATGTCTCAGGAACGTCCTGCAGGGCACACCTGCCTTCACCCCCTATAGACCCACTCCTGTGCTGGATGTTTACCCTTTGATGTCACTCCAGCCACACGATGTTTCAACAGTCAAGGTCCCAAACGCTGGCTTAAATGCCGGCCACGCGGGAGGTCACACAGCACTGGTCCAGATCCAGAACCCCGGGCACCAGCAGTCCTGCGCTCCCACCCACACACGCACCCCTGCCCAGGGGACTGGAGTTGTTCCTACAGCACCGACTTCCTCTTCATTAGCCAGCGCAAGGACTGCCCCGACGCAGGGCTATAAAGCAACAGGACTGCCTTCCACCCGCACCCCAGGCGGTCTGCAGAGTTTATCCAAAGGGGCACGTGGTCCTCTAGGGAAGCCCCCCATCGCAGCTCCAGGGCCCACCTCGGGTGAGGGACAGCAATGCCGTCACCAGCAGGCAATCAGGCCCCCGTCCCCTCCACTCAGCAACACACGCCTCACCTGCTGGAACCATCTCCCAGCTGTACTGCGAGCTCTTGGGGGGCACCAGGACCCCCTCTGCTCCTCACGCCTGGGCTGTAGCGTGTGGCTGAGGAAGCAGCGTGGGCCTCGCCTTTGCCCTGCACATGTGTGCTCCAAGAAAAGACGACACGCCACAACACAGCAAAGCCTCTGAGCCACCTTTACCCCTCTGGTCCCGAGTTACTCCTCCCCCTCCCTCACCCACTGTGGGAACCGAGCAGCAAATAAGGGGCAGATCCAACCTCCTCCCTCCCCGGCCAGCTGGTCAGCCGACGGGACAGGATGGAGTCGGGCGGCACCCCAGGAACTGGCCGGGCTCGGGAAATCCCGGGCTGCCCGGACTGGGCCATCTCTGGGTACCGGGATCTGCTCACAGTAGGCAAAAGAGGATGACAGCACCAATTAAACTAGGTTCAAATGAAATTTCATGTTTAATATAGAAAAATCATTTTTGCTCAAGTTATCTGATTTCAGACACTTGTGATACGCACGAAGTATACATGAAATCCACATTTACACGCAGAATGTGCGTGTCAGTAAAAACAAAGACCAACCCACAACCAATTTATCTACAAATGACACGATGACTAAGTAGTGTGCAAATATTTTTCCTTGGAAAAAGGGATTATTACAAAATCATATGTAAGCTACACCCGATCTTTGTTCAAATAACTGATTAATGTAATCATCTCTCTCCCATATCTTCCCACTACCATGAGGAAAATCTCCATTGCATGTTTCAAAAACTAGCAGAAATGTAAAACTTGTTACTACAAAATTTAGCTGATGCATTTTATCTAAATTACAACAGATTCAATTCTTCAAATAATATTTACAGATGAAAATCTTACAGATCTGCAATGTTAAATTCAAGGGTAACTTTAATTAGAAGAAAAATCCAGGCTGTAGCAGAATAAAAAACGCTTTGATAATTAATTAACTACTTTTTAAAAATGCTAAGAACCTACTCTGTTAGCAAGCAAGCTAACGCTTAACATCTTAAAAAAGGATTTCTTTTTAAGATACAGATGTTTCCTCCATTCCTACAAGACTGTCCGCCAGGTTTAGAGCACGCCGACTGTCGAGGGCACAGAGGTGAGAGCGGGGCGGGGTCTGGAAGCTACCTGTCCGGAAGCAAGAAAACACAAACTTACTCGTCAAGGGAACGACAAGCATCCAGATGAAAACACTGGACTGTCACCTTCCCTGGTTTACAGCCTCCTCTAGAAAGTCAAGATGTTTTGTGTCTCGTCTTTTCCCTACACTGAACACTGAAGCTGGGATAGCTTCTGGACCTGCCTCTGAGGAAGACCCCGCCCGACGGCTCCTTCCCTCGCGCAGACACAGCAGCGCACTCCCCGGCGCCTTCCTGCCCGGGGTGGCTCGCAAGGTGTGGGTCCAGGAGACTCGGACGGGCCACGCTGAGTCAGTGACCAAGCATGTGTCAGACCTTCCCTCTGGTTACACGTTATCAGACACATTTCCCTTTTATTGTGGTAAAAGACCTGTTTATCATTTTAAAAGCGTACAATTCAGTGTCATCAAAGACTTACACAACGTTGTGTGACCATCTACCCAAAACTTTATCATCTGCAGCAAAAACTGTCCCCACTGAATACTGCCTCCTCCTCCCTCCGGCCCTGGAAACCACCAATCTGCTTTAATCTCTGGGAATCTATTCTAAGCACCTCATGTAAATGGAACCGTAATAGCACTTGCCCTCTGTGTCTGGCTTGTTTCAATGGCATCACGTGTAAAGGTTCACCTGTGTTGTAGCCTGTGCTGGAATGCCCTTCCTTTTTAAGGCCAAGTAACATTCCCCTGTATGGATGGGCCATATTTTGTGGTTTGTCCGTTCACTCCTTGATGGGCACCTGGACAGTCTCCCGTGTTTGACTACAGTGAACAAAGCTGGGAACACTGGTGTACGAGCAAACGCTCGAGTCCCCGCTTCCGGTTCTGCTGGGTACGTGCCTCGGGGCAGACCTGCGGGCTTACACGGCAAGGCCGCGTGTAACCTGGCGAGAGGCCGCCCCGGCTACGTGCCCACCAACAACGCACGAGGGCTCCGGGTCCTGCCCGCCTCGCCCGCCTGTGTTACGAGTGGTCAAACGCACGTCTTCCATTTAGGACACTGAGCGGTGTACAGACTGTAACTCAGCAATGTTTCTTTGTTTGCATTACTAGCCCACAACTCACTCCAGTAACAGGACCAGTCCTGCCCCGACGGTCCCGGCCCTTCCCGTGTGCCAGGCTCTCCTGGGCGTCCCCTCCAGCCCTCACGCGTGCTGTGGTTAGGTGCGTCCACGTCCGAGGACGAGCCACACGAGGCGGGAGACGTGAAGGCGACTTTTCCACAGCCCCTTGGTGGGTGACGCGTGGGGCTGCCTGACTCCAGAGGGCTGGCCTGGGGTGAGATTAGTTCAGATGCAAGTTTATTAACTATGGATTAAACCAACATGTAACAGAAAATAAAGTGAATGCATCCAACCCTTGTCTTCACTGGAACTCCTTAGGACAAGGCTAAAGCAGGTGTCTAAATTAGAGCTAAACCGATATAAAGAAAACATTAAGTAAGCATCACTGCAGACAGCCCACAAACGTGGGAAACTGAGCAAATGACAGCTCAGGTGAACGAAATCCGGGGACTGCGGCCAACCCCTGGCTGCCCCCGCTCCGTAGGTCTGTCGGGGCAGAATGAGGCCTCGTTGCTTTCTGCCTCCCCGAGTACCTGGCACAGAGTACCTGCAGAGCAGACGCTCGGTAAACTGAATTCGCTGCCCTTTCTCGCCAGCCGCACCGCCAGGACAGAGCCTGCTTTAAATCCTTGACCTGGGAAGACAACGGCCAGACTCAGACCCAGTGAGGAGGGACAGCCTGGGGGAGGCCTGCACCCAAGAGCCCAGTCCCTCTGGGGCAGCCAGCCACGGGGTCGGGGATGCAGGGAGGGCAGGCCCAGGGGTCTGCGGCTCCAACCAGTTCCAGGTCGTGCTGATGCTGCCGGCAGTTCCAGAACTGTCCAGACCCACTGTGTCCCGTCCCTGCTCCAGGGCTCTAAGCCGCCCACGAGCCACGTCCGCTGCCTTTTGTGTACGCTGAGCCCCGAGTATCTCTGGAGAAGATCTCCATCTCACTCTAAAACACTGACAGCCAGGTGAATGTGGCTTTGTTACAACAGTCAGGCCAAAACCCACGTGATGCTTACAGCCTGTAATCTGGATCCCATCAATGCTCTGGCCACCAGGAAGCTCACTGTTGAATTCCTGGCCCATTCTGAGCCATTCTATAGAAAAGGTGTGCCCTGTGTTTGGAATACCAGCTCTATTTCCCTGCTCTTATTTCCTGGGCTAATTCCTTCATCTGTTTCTTATGCATTTTTCATTTTTAAAAGTATGTGTATGTCTGTGAACCTCCTAAAATTCTTCCTTGGCTCATATGAGATACAGATCAATAAAATGACTAAACTCATTGAAAGCAGCAGCAAGTATATGATTTATGATGGAACTTCAGATCTGCTAGCCGTAGCTCCAATATGCCCAGTATCTCACCCATTCTCACACATCAGCTCCAGTGTCTTCCCCAAGATACGTGGTGCCACTGTGTTCTTTACCAGCTGAAATACTTCTCCAAAGGGCATCGCCAGGCCCTCTGTGCGGCCGCCGCCACCGTGACTCTGCGGTGCACTCAGTCCTTCCATGGCCCCACCCCAGCGATGCAGCGAGACCCTGCGCTCACAACGTCAACTTCCAAAAATGTTTAAGTATCGCACGTATGTATTTCAGTGAACCAAGCAGACTTTCTATCCGAGAATCATACATACCCAAGGAAAAGCCAAATAGATAATGATTAGAGAAATAAATTGTCTGGCAGAGTAGAATTACTTGTCTGCAGTCACCTCCGGATCAAGTGGAAAACATAACACAGCAATTACAGTATCTGAATCACTGTACAGTAACATCTAAGCCGAACATGCAGTCACTCCATCAACTTTAAACAACCTGGAGCTAAAATGACTGTCAAGCTTTTTCTACTTGATAAAAGACGATTTTTGTATAGAAATAACAACATGAGAGTACAAAGAAATAGGCACGTGCCAGGCAAACAGAAAGAGAAAGAGCCAACAAAAAGGAGGAAGGCCTCACAGGTATGCTGGGTGCCTGGGCCTGGGTGTGTAAGGAAGATGCAGTTTTGAATGTGGTCTCGCGGAGCAGGAACTGCCACGTGTCACGTGTGAACAGAAGCACACGCGGTAGGAACGCAGTAAAACTTAAACCCTCACAAGCGCAAATCTGATCCCACAGCTTAAAGCCATACATATTCCAGACACTTTGGGGCAGCAACAATCAACATCTCACACAGGAAAGGCAAAAATTTTAAGCCCAGAGGAAAAAGCACACAGAACCCTGTCGAGTCAAACGACAGACAAGGACTATGGCTTCGCGTGGAAACTGCACGACCATCTCCGCAAATCAGAGCTCCCTTCCTGAAACAACCCGTCAAATGGTCTGATTTCACAAAACTTCGCTGTACTTTGAAATGCATAATTAGCAACAGCCACAAACCTTCTCCATGACAGAAAATATTACCTTTGCTCTTCGGTCAGAAGAACCATCTGGCCGGAGATGCCTATGTCATTTGCTTTCCCAAATTCCAGGGCAGCACCTGCTGGACCGTCTCGTTCTAGAGCACAAGCCCTGTCTCCCCACCTCCCGACACACGCCGTGTATCGTTCACTCGCCTCCCGTCCACCTTCCCTCACACTCCCCTCCTTCCCCCTCCCTCCGGGCATTCCCCGCGGGGCCAGCCCCCCAGACCCTCGAAAGAAGACCATGCAGAGGCTTCCTACACGGCCTCACACGAGACTGAGGGTCTCCACGCAGGGGCTTCTCAGGGAGGGGCCGGCAGGGGGGAAGTGAGTAGGAAGGGATAAACTGAGAATTTGAGATTTGTAAATACTATTACATATAAAATAGATTAAAAAACAAAGTTCTGTATAGCACAGGAATTATATTCAATATATTATAGTAACCAAAATGAAAAATATGAAAATGAATATATGTCTGTACATGCATGACTGGGACATGGTGCTGCGCACCAGAAACTGACACATTGTAACTGACTTATACTTCAATTAAAAAAAAAAGAAATAGACGACGACTGTGGAGACAGATGTTAACCAGACTTATTGTGGTGAACATTTTACAACATATACAAGTATCAAGTCATTATGTTGTGCACCTGAAACTAATGTAATGTTATATGTCAATTATACCCCAAGAAATAAACAAATGAGCAAGTGAGGAGTTTAAATGTGCCCACACTCAGACCGAGAACAGCCGCGTAACTGAGTTCCATGGTGATTCTGCAGCCCCAAAACTTCAGCCTGAAGCTAAAATGTTAAAAAATTTAAAAAATACTCCATTTTATTTTATATGATGTTTATCCCCTAACGAGAACACACTGCGTGGTACCTGGTATCTCACAGGCCTGTGTTCTGATGCAGAAAAGGCAAGCGAGGCTGCAAGTCACTAAGCCCCTTTCGCATTGCATTGTTTTCACTTTTGTCTAAACCAAGGAAGCCAGCAGGCTAAGATAACCGAATACGCTTATCAACGGACTAGAAAACAGAAGAGGGCCAGCAGGAGAGGCTTATCTACCACTGAAGCCCCTGATTTCACTTAAATTTTCCAAATTCCACTGCTTCTGGAAAATTTCCCATTGGTTATGTATTTTGGGGGAGATTTCACTAGTTTTATTTTCCCTAGGCATATCTGCTCCCAACTCTGCCTTCTCTTTAGGAAAACAGCAGACCACCGTTAGCCTCCCCAGATCATCAGCACTGCTGGTTTAAGTCTGTGACACTTTCCAAACTTGGTGTTTTCCCAAAGCATCTTCCAGGGTCTTTGCTAAATTGTCATACAAATTACCAAGTCAGAAAGAAAGAAAAAAATCCCCAAACCCACCCTCCCCACAAGCCTGGACTGGACGGAGGTCCAAAGGGTGGTGGAGGGCACTAGGGTGCGATCACTGCCTGGGCACACTCCCTCCCGGCTCCCTCCCACCCCAGAAACCTGCATCTCAGCTGCCCCTGTGGGTGGCGTGTGACGTGCAGGCCCCCGCTGGGAGGGTGCCTGTGAAACACGTGGGACTGTCCTGAACAACAGTGGGTCAGTGGTCCTGCGTCCTGTGTCTACACACCCAAGCCTAAAACTAACCCAAACCTAAAGCCTGGCTCCCTTGGACGCACAATGTTCTGTGCAGCTTTCCCACCCACAGGGTTTCCCAGGAGTGCAGCCCCTCAGCGACTCCGGGGAAAGATGGGCCCCATTTTCTTTGGAACTTTACAAACAGCTGTCCAGCATTTCGGCAAAATCATGGTTATAAATGCCAGACGGTGAATCACCACTGACCGCACTGCCCGGCTCTGTGCATAGCCACTGTGTTCCAGGCACGCACACCCGATTACATCTTCGTGCTCCTGGGGTACCCCTGCCTGAGATTTTCCGTTCCAAAAACATAGAATTTTCTTATAAATTATTGCCTGTTTATTCACAGCTTGAAGTTGTTCCTGAATAGTTAATGTGGGTAGATGTGACCCATGAATTTCATTTCAGAACCGGGAAGGGACGGCTACAAACCATGTGTACCTAAAGGGGGCATGGGGTGGGCCCTGCTCAAAACCTTGAGGCTTCAGCAGAAATTCCCAGCACATGTGCCAAGACCGGGAAGCAAAACACATTGATAAGAAACTTGTTTAAACTTATTAAAAATTAACTATAATTTTTAATCTTTGATATCTAAATGATTTGGTCAAATATGTATTTTTTTCCATTCTGTAACTTTCAGACAAGGGGTAATGCTCAAAAAGAGAATACAACATTTGAGCCCCCGTATCTGACAGAATTCCAAGCCTGCTTCTACCCGAACATTAGAAAATCTGAGGCCAGAAACCGCTAAATAAGAGGTGATGCAACTAGGCATAACACAATAAAAGATATTACCTCCAAAATGCATTACTGTGGCCAATTATGAGATTCACTTCAACTTAATTTCAAAAGCACAATCACCCTCGACAGAAACAGTCTCTTTTTTAAATTTCAAGGAGTATTACATTACGGCAATAACTCACCTTCCAGCTATAATATCGCCCTCCCTTATTGCAACACTACATTTCAAAAATACTTCTCATCGACAAGTCAAGCTAATTCAGGTTAATTTTATTGTATTTTGGTGCTATCTCACATTTGTGTGCAATTACCTTTATCATTTTATTGCCAAGGCAGAAAGTAATCAGAACAATTATTTGAAAACGGAGGTTTATAAATTCTAAATCACAGTTGCTGGCATTTTTGATAAAACAGCAGCTTTATCTCGGGAAGTGGCAGGGACACGGGATAAATCACGCATCAGTCAAGTGCAGCTGACCCCCAAGTGCATTGCACAATATCAGAAGTGCTTCCAAAGAAACTTTCCAGCCTCATCCATCATCCTTCATAATACGAAAATAGCTACACACCTGAAGAACAGAAGCCGGAAGATAATAAAAACGGGAAATTCCAAGCAGTATGAGAGCAGCCATTAGCTGCTCTCCCTTTCACACTGCGAGGTCCAGTCCGCGCACATCCACAAGATGACTTCACAGTAACTCTAAATATCTCTATTCACATTCGTCAACTCAGTTTTAAATATAAATGAGATACAGAGGACAGTCGTAAAAAGAAAAAGTGCATCTCTGGGCTACATGCTTTTTTATGCTGTCTGGGTCCGGCTGCCTGCGTGGGGAAGACTGCACACTCACGGTCAGTGCATTACCGTGTCGCTGCCTCGGTTATCCAGTCCTCATTTTCTCCCAAAGGTTATTGCTTGAAAAAAAAAAGAATGTAACTTGGTTTTAAAGACAAGAATAAAGGGAGAAATCCTCAAGCCCCCACACTGGTTTTCCCTAAGTGGATTACAGGTGACAGGGAGCACTGAAGTCACGCAGGCCGTGTAGGAAGGCAGGTGGCCCGGGCCCCAGTCGCACATCTTCACATGGCCTTAGGGGACAGTGGCCTTGGGATGTAGCTGCAGCTTTCCTTAGGGAAGGACGGCCACCACGTCAGCCACACCTCTGCTGTACGTTAGCCATACCTTGTTTTAACTTCCCTTTATAAGGCAAAATACTATAACCAGGTGATTATTTATTTCCTTTTTTATCAAAAGCAAATACCCCAGAAAAAGAACACTTCTGCAGGCTGACATAGGCGACCCCATGCCAACAGGGCCTAGCGGGGTAGGAACAGAATTTATTACCTGCGTATGCCTGGCACGGGGCCAGGTGCTTTACATACGTTATCTCATTTACTCCTTCCAGCAAACTGAAGGTAGAGCAAATTACTTGTAGATGAGAAAACAGATTGAGAGGGTGAGTAACTAGCCCAGGGGCACAGCACATCAGCGGCAGGTGGCATTCAAGGTCAAATGCAACATACTTGCAAGCCTACACTTCGGCCGGACGAGGACTATCGCCCAGACACAGTCACACTCCACACTGTGCTGGTCAGAGAAGGCCTGGTTACTCTGCAGTAACAAACACCGCCGAACATCCACTGCGGGTCCAGGTGAGTCTCCAGAGAAGGAGCCTCCAAGTGAGGCACAGAGGCTGCTCGGACTTCACAGCAACCCCAGGACATCACCCAACTGCCACAGCCAGGAAGGAGCGCGGGGAATCCGGCACCGGCATCTGAATGCTGCCTAGAACTAAAGCCAGACTCCTCATGAAGATGCCCAACAATTCTCAGTCTCCACCTGATGAAAACTGACGATGCTAAGTTTGATTTCCATCAGCTGAGACTGATGGTCCTTTCCCACCAGCAAACTCAATTCCAGGAAAAAAAGTTCATGAAATACGAGTCAAGTCTGCACTCCTAAATAACTCAGTCTGCATAAAGATACGTAACATTTTAATAAAGCTTTTGACTGTCCACACCTCTAAGTACGAATACTGTTTGACCCCTGATATGTACACAATCAGACCTTTAAAAGGGTTTCATGTTTAATGAATTTTCAAAACTTCTGTTTACAACAAAGAAAAGAATCATAATGAACTGTTTATAGGTAAAATGTACCAATTTGACAAAAATGGGAATTAAAAGAAAATAAGTTAACAAAAAAGAAACCTAAATTGAGAATCCTATGAAAGGCAATTATTATCCTTCACATAATCCTAGAAGACCTTCCTTGTTTCATTTCTTCTCAACATACAACATTTGGATATTTGAAAATGAACTAATTAGTTGGTACATTTATTTGCAAACATGCCATCTATTTTGCAACAAAATAATTTCATTTTTTTGCTCTATTTGAGTCCAACTGTCAAGCCTGAGTTCCTAACCACACTGACACAAGCAGTTACAAGAATCCTGCAGACTGCCTTTTTGCCAAGCAAGCACAGGAAATACTCTCCTTCACAAGTAGGATCTCGCCTACCAGGGCACACCTGGTCGTGCTATTACTGCCAGGCTGTTACACTAGCAACACAGTGGTACAGGCTCACCAGAGTCTGTTTAAGAGAACCCACTATGCGAGTACATGCCATCGCTGGAGCCACGTTTTCACCGCCACAGAAGGGAGAGGGTGGTGGCTGGACTGAAACCTGCTGTGTTGGATTTGAACTGGAGGTACTAGGACAAAGTCACAGTTTTTAATACGTATGCAGATGGTAGATATAGAAATAAATGCAGACGCATCGTGACGTGTGTGTGTGTGTGTGTGGTCAGCACACAGACACTGCACTGACAGGAGCTAGAAGCATCAGCAGCTCGGCAGCAGTGAGCACACCAGAGCCCAGGCCTTGGTTTCTAAATATCACATTCCAGGAAAAGGAACTTGGGCTCCCTGGAGAAGTGAACAAATCCAGGGCTGGGGCAGGAGAGGACAAGACAAGCTTGGATTATACAGTGGTGCCAGAAAGTAAGAAAGTGAAGGAAAAAAGACAGGCATGTCAAAAAGACATAGGAGCTTCCTCCAGAGGATCCCGAGAGCCCAAACGGAAGCTGTCTGACTAGCAAAACAAGTAATGATCGTACTGGACTACAGCCCATAATACAAAATCAATATCCACAAGTGTTTAGTGAATTACTAATGTAAATAATTCACTGAATAAACAAGTATATGGGAAAGAACAGTTCTTCCGTTCAGAAGAATTCCAATTAGTAAAATAATTAAGATGAAGGATACAGAACACGAGGGGAACAACACAGTGGGCAAGACGCATCCACGAATGGGGACGTTAGTGGGTAAAAGCCTGAGGAGAGTCAAGGTGTCTGCATGGTCTCAAAGCATCTCCCTCAAGACATTTATTAATTATAAAGGAGAAAACAGTAACTCTGCATTTGGAGAAACACGACAGGCTCCACCCTACCCAACTGACCACAGCTTCACACCACCAGCAGCTGACAGGTGGATGCCATACCCCGCCTCCCGTGATGCCCTGAGAGGGGCCGCACTTCTGCGCTCTTCTTACCAAAAATGTGAGCCTCAGTCTAACCATGAGACAACATCACAAACCCAAATGAGGGGCCTTCTACTAAAGAACTGACCGCATCTTCAATAGTGTTCAGGTCACAAAGAGCAAGGAAAGAGGGACTGTCATAAACTGGAGATGAGGGAGATATAGTGACTAAATGCCAGGGGGGTCCTGGACTGGACGGCAGAACAGAAACAGCGCAGGAGTGGGAAAGGTGCTGGAATCCGAACGAGGCTTACAGCAGGACACACTACCCACCAGTGCCAGTTAACATGCTCACTCCTTGTTCACTAATTCCCTGGTTGTGCACAAGGGCTACGTAAGCTGTGAACACTAGGCAAGACTAGATGGATAGTGAACAGAAACAAATCTAAAATTATTGAATATAAAATGTCAGAAAAGACCTCCCCCCACCACTTCCACTGACTTCTGTGTACACGCAGGGCCTGTCCTGACCCCAGACGCCTGGCAGTTGAGAAGCAGGGAGACGGACCAAGGAGGGTAAGAAGCGTCTGCGGGGTCTTCAGCAGCGCTCACTGTGGGCCGCGCGGGGCCCGCGGGCGGGGAGACTGGCAGACGCGCGCTGATGTGCTCGGTGAAGCGCCTCCCGCCGCCTCTGGAGCTCAGACCCACGACGCTCCATGTTTGCCTGGGTACAGAGGTCTGGGCTGGGGAGGGGATGTGAATTGATGCTGGGAAATAGGAGGGTTAAATAGATCATAAGTTAAGATTAGCGTCAGCTGGCCAGCAGCTTTCTATCACATGATAAATCAGACTAAGAGATCAGGCACCTCCCGGTTAAAACCAGACACCACTCAGTATTCACACCATGGCTTCTACCCCAGCGGTCCTCTTCAGCCAAATACAAGGAAAACCAGGGTAGCAAGACGACCACATTAGAGTGTAGTAATTAAACGAGGGAAAAGGAGAGGTCGCATATGAGCAAATTTAAAACAATACAACTCTATTTAGGAGGCTACTTCTCCCTGCAGTTACCCCAGAAACACCGAGACCGTGGGGCAGCCACACCCGCACATCACTGCTAATGCGACCGAGGCCGGGAGCCCCCGGCCCAGACACCGCCGCCCCGAGGGCTCCAGGTCAGGCTACAGCGCGTGGATGGGCACAAGGCCCAGATGCAGCAACCAGCACTTTGCTCGGACATTTCTGCAAGGAAGCCGGGGGGGGGGGGAGCACCGGTGGGGGAGTGTACGCACTGTGATTTTACTGAAATGCTACGCCCCATGGGCCAAGGTATCAATCTTGCTATAAAAGTGGTCTCTTCTCACTGGCCATTCATTAAACTTTTATCAGTTTTGAAATGTGCTTATTGTTATCAGATCATATGAAAAAGGCAAACAGACACTATGCAGAACTAAGGTGGGTCAGACTAGCTTCTGGGGGGAGGTGGGCTGGAGGAAAGTGAAGAGCGACAGTGACAATTCCGGGTATTTGTGCTTTCTTGAGTATTTATAAAACACAGCTTTCTGTTTGTAACAAAGTGTGATTCCAAAGCAATAAATTATCAATTTTGTCTTCTTAAAAAGGACAAGGCTAAAATTAAAAGGGAGGACCCAGAGGGCAAACAGGACAGCCAAGCTGCCCATCACCGCTGCCCTCCGACCCGGGCCATGTGCAGGGGCAGGTCGGCTGGCACCCGCCCCCGGCCCCACCAGAGCGCCAAGAGTGACAGCCCGGCATCCACCTCGTCAGCGCTGGACACAGGAGACACCAGAGTGCTGTGAAGGCTCTGGGAGGGTCCTTACACCCTGTGACCGGACACAGGGCTGCTTCTGCAGGAACATATGTTCCTGATGTCACTGTAACCACGAGCAGAAGCGCAGCCCAGGAAGTGGGTTAGAATCCTGACAGAGAGAGAGAAGCCAGGACAGACCAAGTTCCACCCACCACGTCCGACAGAGAGCATGCATCTGTGTGACCATTTCTCCCCCGACAATGTGACCCAGTGTAACGTTTTATTATATAAAATGGTTCTAGAATTTTGGAGTGGGCCCAATCGAAAGAGATGAGGATTTTCTTTCTCTGCAAGCAAATGGGAGTTTGAAAGTCCAGGAGGTCATCCATCATCTGCAGTGAGTCATAATCAGCAAGTGAAAGGCAAAGGATGCATCTTATCTCTTGGCCCATAAAAGCCTCTGATCCGAGGGGTAAAAACACACTGAACTTTAATAAGCACTCGACTACAACAAATAAACCCTAACACCTCATTACCAAGTGACTATTTATAGTTGCTGAAATAACCCAGTTTTACAAAGCAGATATTTTAAGATTTATAGAAAAATCTTGTCCAATTCCACCTGTTCTACTACATTTATTTTGCCTACACCCCAAGGATCAAGAGATCTGTAACTCTACATTACATTATTTGTACCATAAATTCGAGCAGGAATTAGCCTCACTTACAAACAGCAATTACTTATAAATAAACACTGAATCGTAAATTTAAGTGGCTAACTTTGACAAGCTCCAAAACCTAGTTAAAGGGCCGTTGTAAAGCGAGCAGAAGAGTCTACGTGTGGTGTCAGCAATGTCTTCACTCACTTAAGTGGTTTTGCTCACAAGCTAATTTCCAACAAAACCCTTTATTCTTCTCTAATTCGGCCTACTTTATATTTTTAGTGTCCTGTGCAGGCAAATTCCTCTCCCCATGGAGATGATGCCCCGATTAAAACTGCACGAAGACGGAAAAATATGTAATCTGTTAGTACACACAAAAGGAGATCTTATGAGCTAATTCCTCACATGTATGTAAGTCAAAGCCCAGTAATGACTTTTAAAAATTTCTCGGACAAAGGAAACTTCCTTTCTACCAAAAGCCCACAGCAAGCATCACTTTGGGTGGTGAAAAATTAGCAGCTTTCTCTTTAAAATAAGTAATAAGGTAAGTACATCAGTTATCACCGTATCTTTCTTTACTTAGCATGGCACTGGAGGTCCTGGCTGGCACAACCTCCCAGTGAGAGAAATAACTGATTAACAGAGCAGGAAGGCAAGCAGAACTCTCACTCATGGGTGATACGACCGCCCACACAGAAAACCACAGGTTGTGCATAGAGCACATTAAAATTACAAAGAGAACTTAGCAGGGAAACTGGATGTAAGATGAGCACACAAAACTCAACAGTACTTCCAAACACCAATCATAAAGAACATCTAATCTAAAAAACAAAAAACCCACCACTTCTAATAGCAACAGAAACAACAAGACAATGAGGACCTGGGACCTGGGAAAAGCATTAGAAAAGACGGAGGAGCTCTTTGTGGGAAAAAAAAACTGTTAACATCTGAGAGACACTAAAGACCACCTTCATAAACACACACACACACACACACACAGAGCATGCTCCTAAAGACGTTGTTCTCCTCACACGATCTACAGATCCAGGTGCCTCCCACAGAGACACTGAAGGCTCCTTCTAAGAACCTGACAAGCTGCTTCTGAAACCTGTAGGATGAGCAAGATGCAAGATCCTCACCCGGATTTCAGGCGTGAGCCTAAAGCCACGGGAATGGGTACGGCGCGGCACTAACGCAGAAACGGAACCACACGTGGAGAGCAGCACAGGTTCAATGATGTGCAAAACTGTCTGAGAACTAAGGACGCCTGTGAGTCAGAAGGCACAGGAAAGAAAGTAAAAAGTTAAGCTCTAGGAGGAGAGAATTGCAGCGGTGGGACTGACAAGGATCAGGATCCAGAATATACAAAATGCCCCGATGATCAGTAACAAGAGGACACGCCAAGAGGAACGCAGGGACGAAGGGTCTGAGGAGGCGACTGCAGAGGATACATGTCCTCTGGCCACCACAACTACCTAAACACAGCCAAGAGTCAGGAAACAAGCAAAAAAGCCTTTTGTCGGCCAAAACAGCTGTCACAAAATGCAGCCACTAAAGGTCCTGGGCTCTGAAGCCAGCATGCCTGGGTTAAAACAGCTATTACAAGTACATCCCGTGTGTTCAAGAAGTTAAGAGGAAAACATAAACATGATGAAAAAACCGGAAGATACAAAAGAGACCCAAAAGGAACTAAGATGTAAAATACAAGATCAAAGTGAAAAACACACCTGATGCGATTAACAAATCAGATACAGCAGAAGGGGAAAAACTGAGTGAAAGTTAAGAGAGAACATTTTCTAAACCATCCAGGAAGAGAAAGAAGACAAAAGTGAAGAAAATGAACAGGGCGTCAGGAGGATGTGGGACAACACTGAGCAGTCCCACGCCAAGGCAACTGGAGTCCCAGAAACAGGCGGAAAAATACCTGAAAAAGCATTAGCTGTTTCTTCAAATGTGATGGGAAAAACCCATGCTCACTAATACAAGAAACTCAGTGAAATCAAAACAGAAGAAACGTAAAGAAAATGAAACCGAGGCAAATCATAAGCAAATTGCTGAAAACAAGTGATAAAGGAAAAACCTGAAAAGCGGTCAGAAGAGGGGAAAGAAGACAGATTACACACAGAGGCACAAAACCAAGCACAACTGACCGATCATCAGAACCCACGCCAGGCAGGACACAATGGAACAACATATTGAAAGCACGGAAAGGAAAGAAAAAAAGATCAATCTAGAATTCTGTAAGCAGCAAAGTATCATTCAAGAATGAAAGTGAAACAGTCTTTTTCAAAAGGAAAAAAAAGTAAGACAAGTCACACACCAGCCGACTGGCACCTGAGAAACACTGCAGCAGGTCCTTTGGGCATCAAGATGATGCCAGAGGGAAACTCAGATTCACACAAAGGAGCGAAGGGCATGAGAAACGGTAAACATGCAAATAGATGTACACGCTGAGTTTTTTCCTATTTTTTAACTCATGAAGAGATAACTGCCTGCCTAAAGCAAAAATGATAAGAGCATATTTTGGAGTTTATAACATATGTGGAAATAAAATATATTAAATGAATACAACAAAAAATATGGGACAAGGGCAATTGAAGTACAGCGATGTGAGGTTCTTACACTGTCTGTGACGGTGAGTCAGAGGGTGTGAATGCAGGTCGTGGGGAGCTAAATGCGAACATGGCACAGCCCAGAGCAACAACCTTAAAAAAAAAGGGGGTGTGTGGGGACGGCCAATAAGCCAAGTGTGTAGATAAACGATAAACCGAAATCATTAAAAAAGTTCAAATAATCCAAAAGAAGTCAGGAAAATGAGGGGCGGGGGTGAAAGAACAAACGGGATGAAAAGAAAACAAATCATCAAGACAGTGCACTTGAACCACATGATAATTACACAACATGTAAATGATCTGAACACTTGACTTTAATAAAACACCGTCTTAAGACTGGTGTGCTGTCTGCAAGAAACACGCGTTAAATATAATGGCAAAATAAATTAAATGTGAAAGAATGGGAAAACATTCACCACAGAGACAGTAATGGAAAGAAAGCTGGAGTGGCTATCTTAATATCAAACACAGTTTCAAAACAGAGAAATTTCTGGGACTGAAGGCCTTAAAGGAGCGAGGGGTTGATGCACCAAATGGACATAAAATTCTACATATGCACACACCTAATGAAAGCGTACGAAACCCCTGCGGCAGAGCTGAGAATGAAAGGGGGAGCAGACAAACCCCCAGTCACGGCTGGAGATTTCAACACTCTTTTCCTAACAATTTACAGAACAGGGAGACGAAAGCAGCAAGAAGACAGAATATCTCAACACCACCAGCGACGAAGAACCTGACCCAACTACCACTTAAAGGCGCACTCCCCCCAAACGCCGCAGAGCGTGCACTGCTGTCAAGAGCACGCACGCATTCTGGGCCGCAGAACAACTCTCAGTACACTTAGGAGGGCTGAGATCGTAAGAAGCACGTCCTCTGACCACAAGGTAATTAAACTGGAGATCAGTGACAGGCAGGTGTCGGGAAAGTCCCCGCCGACCTGGAAATGAGACAGCATATGCTTCTCGGCAACCCTCGAAGTAAAGAAATCCCAAGGGAAATGGAAAACACATCACACTGAATGGAAATGAAAACCCAGCAGAGCCCTCTGTGGGGCGCGGCTAAAGCAGTGCTTCGAGGGCCCTTTGTAGCACTGAATATTAACGTAAGAAAAGACAGAAGGGCTCAACTTAAGCTTCTGCCTTAACAAGCTGCAGAGGAGAAAGCAAACTAAACCAAAGCAAGCAGAGAGAGGGGGTAATGAATATCAAAGCAGCCGTCAGGAAAACGAAAAAGAGACAAAAACCAACGATAACAAAAGTTGAGTCTTCAAAAAGCAAACAAACAAAACAAAACTGAAACACCTTTAACCAGACCAACGGGGTGGGGGGAGAAAACACAATTAGCAATATCAGTAATAAAAATAAAGGCATGATTTAAAATCCCACAAACACTAAAAGGACAGCAAAAGAATATTAAAGTAGCTTTAGGCCAAAAAATTCAATGGCTTAGATGAAATGGCCAAATTCTTTGGAAAACACAAAATACGAGCATGAATGACTAACGACCTACAGTTTCTGGGATATTTTCTCAAAAACATACACAGTGAGCCCGTCTCTGTGAGTCACACACCAGCAGTTTGCTGCTAACAACAAAACGACAGCCTCCGAGCTGATGACGACAACCTCGGGGACCCTGTGTCCACCCCCAGGGCCTGACAGCCTCCCAGTTCTAAGACGTTTCCAAGGAGAAAAATGGTGACAGTAACTTTTCAACACTCTGTTATGAAACATGCCAACATTTAGAAGGTCCGTACAATTCAGCAAACCGGCATTTTCCAAAGGACCGATGAGTGATGTTGCAAAGTCACAACGCACTCTGTACAAGCGGACTTTTCTCATGTGATGGTTGCCAAAAGCGCACAGGCTCACACGCCACACAGCAGTGACCCTCCCAGAGACTGCCACTTTGATGTGGTGTCCAAGAGACCCACCATTATGTGAAAACTACCTTCAAAGGATATTAAACGTCTCTCCCTTTTCCAGTTACTTGCTTGTGTGAAGCCAGGCTCTCTGACACTCCAACCAGAACCACTTGTGCAGCAGACGGGACGCAAAAGCAGATGAGAATCGAGCTGCCTTCTCACTCGCAGTTGTTTAAAAGATTTGAAAAAACAGGTAAACCAATATCATTCATCTCACTAATTGGTTCTTCATGTAAAACAGAGTTACTTTTCATTTTAAATGTGTTATTCATTGTTAAAATGTGATAGGTTCACTGTTGCTTAAATGAATTAATATTTTTAAATTTTTCAATGTTAACTTTTAATGCAGTAGGTAAGGACTGCTATGTGGCTCTGGAATCCCTGATGTGCTTTAAGAGCACAGAAGGTCTCTGAGCCCAAACCGTGACAGGAACACAGGTGTGGAGGAAAGAACGTGTGACCCGGTCCTGCCCTGCCACACCTGCTGACTCCACTCCCGAAACCCAGGGCCCTTCAGGACCCAGTCCCCCACCTGCAAACGAGCGGGAGAACTGAGGAGCACACCTGTATCCCCATCCGACGTCCAGAGCACGACCGGAGGGACACCAGGGCCCTGTCTGCTGTCACAGGAAAATGCCCACCTTCCCAGATCTTCAAATGCTTGCCGCCATCACCTCCACCTCCACCTCCTCCACCACCTCTATAAACTCTCCCACAAGATGCTGATTAAGTCTCTCCTGGAGACCTGCTCACAAACCACCACTAGGGAACGGATCACCACTTCAGCTTAAAGCTGGAAACAAGGCGGGGTGGGGAGAATGCTTTGGTGTAACAAGTCAGTGTATGAATACAATTCCATATGAAAACATTTAAAACAAATTAGCTCTTTGGTCAAAATGAAAGAAGACCACCCCCCACCAAATAAAATAAAATAAAACCAAGCAATCTATTCTAGTTGGGTTCCCATGGTAACTGTACAATTGGGTTTTTCAATACAACATCCCTAAGGCCCAACGCACACTTGTAAAATACACTCCCAACAGCCTGAATTGTTTTTACGTTACTGCGCACCCAGGAAGATCAATTATCACACACCCCGCCTGACCACTGGTGGCGGGAGATGTTAACACGCCTTGCCAACATTAACCTAAGTCACGCAAGGAACGCTACAAGTCACAATCATTACATAAAACTGGTCTCATATCTGAGATTCCCCAAGTCTGTCCTGGTAACAAACTGACACTCCTGCTGCCACAGAATCACGTTTACAACATGTAAGAAAAGAAACGGACCCAATGACATACCACACCAGCGCGCCTCTGACTGCAAGGATAAACAGGACCAGTCACTAATAATTTCATTATAACATGGCCCTCAAGGTTAATCACAATCTTAGAGATGCTCGCCATGGACTTAAACAACAAACGTAGCTGTGCTAATAAACAAGTAAGTAAAACACAACTGAGAATTCAAATCTGCATCTCAAATGTTCACAGCACCACGTGAAGCACAGCACACAACCTCGCCCAGGACGCTCATTTATCCTGCCCTGAACACAGCTGTCCCTCCTGGCCACCGCCGGGCCCCCAGAGCAGATTCGAGGGTGCAGTGCTGGCCACACCGTAAGGACACAGAGGGTCAGAGCTCAGAAGTGGCAAGGTCCACTGGGTCAAAGTTTACAACTTGAGTTTTCTTTGCAGCTTCCTAAAAATGCCCACGTATCTGATACACTCTGCTTACCGACAACACAGCTCGTGAACAGCGGATGGGTGACTGGGGCAGAAGTGAACTGAAATCTCTCATCTTTACTATGTGCCCCATCAATGGCCACAGACGTAATGCAAGCCAGTCTGGTATACGTGTAGGCCCGCTGGCTTCCACTGAGAAATGTCTTCCGAAGTCCCCAACTCAAAAGAGACCCCCAAAAACCCTCGAGAGAGACGTCTTAGCGTGAAAGCAGTAAACTGCAAGGCTCTTAGAATTCTTGCTGGTGTCCAACAGAATGACCGCATGCTGCTCCTTGGTCCAGGCAGCAGTAGAGAATGAACGGACCAATATCAACGGGAAAAAAAAAGTCAACCAACCAACAAAATCCCCAACCAACAAGTCCCACAGCCCCAACAGCTGTGGGCTGGCTCCAGAGCCCCCCCTCCTGCCTAAGAAAGCCAGCTGTCCCGGCGTTGAGCCCAAGCCCCACCCCCCACCTCTCCTCTTCCCTTGGGGACTGAGGCCTCGACCAGGTGGATCAAGCCCACCCAGCGCCAGGCCTGGTTCTCCGGGGGTCTCCCGCCCCGCCTGCCAAACCTCCCTTCTGCGACCTCTAGGAACCTGGTAGGGAGACAGGTCTGTGCCCACGCTGTCTTACTCCTACCCACGCTCTCCTTCTGGGATGCCAAGGGGCAAACCTGAGAACAGACCGGTACGACTTTTGAGCACCATCTGATTACAGTGTAATCCTTGTCCCCAAATTCCGACTTCACACACAAACCCCTAATGGGTTCTGTGCTTCTGGAACAGCCTTTGTCTGCACCTCACCCTGTATCAGCCAGCCCAGGCTGCTATGACAGAGTATCACACACTGAGTGGCTTAAACAACGGGAATTTATCTTCTCACGGTTATGGAGGCTGGAAAGTCCAAGATCAAGGTTCCTGCTGATGTGGTTTCTGGTGAGGACCCTCTTCCTGGCTCGCAGGCAGCCCCGTTCTCCCTGTGCCCGCACACGGTGAAGAGCTCTCTCTTCTTTAATAAGGCCACCAGTCCTATCAGATTAGGGGCCCATCTTAACAACTCATTTATTCCTAACTACCTCCTAAAGGCTCCATCTCCAAATGCAGTCCCACTGGGAGTGAGGGCTTCCACATATGAATCTCAGGGGCACGTTCAGTCCAACGCTAACCGTGTTTTGCACCCTTTCCTGGGCCTTCCGTCAGGCTGAGGCCCCAAGCAGGGCTCAGGCGGCAAAACCCACACAAGTAAATGGAAACCTGAGTGTGAGAGTGATGGGCCTGCAGGGAGGAAGCACGAGGGGGCTGAAGAGGCTTCCCGAAAAGCTGGCACAGGAAGGGTTCAGAGGAAGCCTGGGAGCAGAGGGTGCCCAGGTTCGGGCTGGATCGGAAGAGGACCCCCAGGCGTGAGCAGTGGGTTCTCTAGGGCCTCCTGCCATCCACTCGCAGAGCAAAGGGCTGGTGCACAGACTTCCAGAGAAGGTGCCAGACGAAGGGGGGTGTTGGGCTGGAGGTGGCATCAACGTGGGTCTCACAGGCTCACTTCACGTGGGACCTTGGTGGGAAAGAGGGGTTACCCTGGAGCATTTACAGACCGCTGCCTTCAACAGAGAGGGGACGAGGTGCACTCGTCCCTCATGTCCGCCTGAGTGCCACGCTCCCAGAGCCCCGTGGGGCAGGCGTCCCTCGGGGACAGAAGCAGGGAGGCTGCGAGGAAAAGGAACTAAGGTCCTGAGGCTGGAGCCAGGAAGCTTCCCATCAGGTGTGGAGGGAAGTGAGATGAGAAATTCTCAACAATCAGATCCAGGGCCCCTGTGCACTCTGTTTCACGCCCCAAGAGGCAGCCTCACGTCTGAGAGCTGAACAGAAGTGGCCTGGCCCTGGCAGACAACTTACCCGGTTTCCCAAAGGTGCCCTCCAGATGAGGTAAACTCCGGGCAGCCTGGAGCCTGTGTCCTGAGGTTCTGAGTCACAATGACCAAGCGCAGGGAGGTGGTGAGCACCCAGGGGTCAAAACAGAGCAGCAACACGCAGCCACGACGCGGGTTTTCAACAAGCACCTGGGAGTTCCTGTGCGAACACCGGGGCACCACGGGAGCCCATCAGACAGCTGCTTCCAACACCCCGCCACTGGAAACACCTGTTTCTGACCAACAGAAAAGATTATTTAACTAATCTTTCCAAGAACCCAGCCTGTCTGGACTGTCATGATACCAAAGCACCTCAGGCCCAAAGAAGGTTTTCTTAGCAAGAAACCTTAACACACAGAAGGGAAAGACAATCACTGAGGAGTCAGAACCTTTGGGGGCGTTCCTGGTGTGAGACAGCCCGGAGAGCGCCGGGAGGGGAGCACGGGCAACCCGGTCCAAGGGCAGTCACGGAGGCTCTGAGAAATGTTCTAATTACACTCACAGCAAAAATAAACAAACTTTTTAAAAAGCTAAGAGGAAGTCTTTAAAGCCCTTCCTTTTGTAGGAAAAAAAAAGAAAGAAAGAAAGAAAGAAAGAAAATAAACTACTGATTGTGACTCAAGACCTAAGTGGACCCAAGCTGGAGGGAGTAACAGCGAGGAGGCCACCCGGGTCCCGGGAACACGAGTGTCCAGGGCGACCACCACCTGGCTTGCACAGACTTCCCATTTTAGCCCAAAGTACTGCATCCCAGTAAACTGCTGGTCACCCAGGACGGAGTCTGTCCTGCCAGACAGAAGAGGACCATAATAGTGGCTGATCACACCCAAAAGGGTGGGCTGTGTTGAATTTTAGGAACATTGACTTCATTTTAGAACCTGCATTTTAGTTCTAAGTAACAGTTCTTGCAACAAATTTCAAAAGTCACTTCATCAGTGCAGCCTCCCTAGAGTGGCCCACTCCGTGGGCTGGCCCCCTCCCCATGGGCTGACCCCTCCCCAGGGACACCTGCCCCTGGGGCGGCCTGGAGCCTGGCGGGCCGAGCAGGTGTGCGTCCTGGTCATCAGCACGCACACTGCGCATCCATCTGACTCGACAGCTTAATCTGATGATCACAGGACGGCGACAGAAAAAAATTTTTCTGCACAGTAAAGAACAGCACACCTGGGCTTTTCCCGGGATGGCTAGCTAAATTCAGTAACTTCTGGAAATACATCATTTCTGTTCCTGCCCTTTATTCTAGGAGCTTCACTGGAGAGTGAAAAGCCTCAGGAACACAAGTAAGGGCCCCTGCCCCGTCCCGGGATGGAGATGCCCACACAGGACCATACTTCCTCTGATTCCCTGCCCCCCCCAGCCTCCCCTCTGCTGTCGTGGTCTAACCAGGTGACACGCACGGACGTGGAGACTTTGGGGCACTAGTCCAGCTGTGGGCACCATGCTGGGCAGCAGCCTGTCCCGCCTCCCCATCCTCCCTGACACATGCCCACCCGGGACCCCACTCACTGTCCCCCACTAACCAAGCTCGGAATAGCCCCCTTCCTTAGCGCAGCACCCAGGACCCTCCAGGGCTGGCCCCACTCCAAATTTCAGGCTCCCTTAGCCCCCTAAGGCCACGCCCCACGGCCTCCAAGTGAACTCCTGACACGTCCCCACCCGCCTCCGAGAGAGAAACCTTACAGCCTCTGCACAAATGCTTCGTCCATCCCGCCCACTGGACCAGAAGCAGGTCCCTGGCCAGCGGGGATGTGGTGAGGAGTGTGTCTGGAGCCTGAGGCACGGCCTGGCACCTGGACACTCCCTCTCCTCTGGCGCCCACAGCACTAAACCCCTACTCCCAAAGGAGGTATGCAGTGCGTCCGACTGCCTGTGATAAGCAGCAAACACACACAGGGGCTGTCACCACCCCTCACTGCAGTCAGCTCTCCCAGGGGGGTGGGTGCACACTAAGAGGGGCTGGGGGCCTCTTCGGGCAGGGACAGACTTGGGTGCACTGTTTCTCCCACAGTGCAAAGGAGCGCGCATGTCCACACTGGTGTCCAGAAAGCGTAACTGAACTGAACACAAAGGTGATGTATTTCTTGCCCCAAAGAGGACTTCTGACAGTTTCTCTGCTTCACCACCTCAGGGGCAGCGGGCAAGGTGAGTGGTGAAAAGCCTGCACTGGTTACAAACAAACCTGGGCTGCCAAGTCCTACCCAGGCAGCCTCCTCATGTGCCGAACAGAGACCCCAAGTGTCCCCACGCCAGGTGACCTCAAGGACTCCACAAGACAGGCTGGGAGAAGCCACCGGCACAGGCCTTCAGTAAACGCCATCAGTGGTACTGCTATCACACTGACCGGGATCTTCTGGAATGAAAGTCTACCAGGCTGAACCTGATATGAGGGTGTAGAGAGAGAGAGAGAGACACACACACACACACAAACTACTGCAGGATTTCTCGTTCTCACGGAGCTCACCTAACGCACCGCACTCCCCTCACAGCACGGTCCCCTCACTCAGGTGTGGGTGTCGCTGCCGGTTCCCAGCCACCGACACTGTCAGACTTGGTGTCTCTCCTCCAGGAAATTCTCTCCAGCGAACAGACGACTGATGTCAAGCCTCCCAGAAGACAGGGACTCGGGCGTTCGGAGCTGGGCCCGCTGGGGACACAGCTGCTAAGCTCACCTGCTCTGGGCCCACAGAGCACACGCTGGCTCTCAGCACCGCACACCTGCACACTTGGACACCGCCACCTGGGTGGGAAGCACCTTGAGGCCGGCCACTTCAGCCACTCCCGAACCATCCATTGTAAAAAACTAGAAACAGGCAGCCGGGCAAACCACCTCCTTAGAGACAGAAGGAACTGTAGATATCTGGCAAACCATGAGGATCCAGACCAAAGGAAGGTCCTGCCACAAGGAATCAGACACAAGCGTGGCATGTCTTGGGCGCTGGAGCAAAACTTGAAGACCCCACTCTCGTCCTGCCTCCAGCAGAAACAGTTTTGTGCCTGAGTTAACAAATGTCAACAATTATCATTCAGGGCTCACCACGGGCCGGACCTGGGTTGTTCCCCAAATGGGATTCTGTCCCAATATCCTCCAACAGTCCTAGGACTAGGAATGTCATCTTCCTGATTTTTGGAGAAACCAAGGCTCAGGAAACGTTATGTGACTTTACTCAAGGTCACAGACAGTCATTAGTGGAGCAGGGTCCAAACTGAATCAGACTTGTTCACAGAGGATGCGACCTTAACCCCGTGTACAGCACCACAAACAAGGGCTTGGGTAGGGAATTCCGTAGAGCTAGGATGCTGACTGGACGGAGTGGGATACAGGGACATGGATGCTGACTGAACTGGAGGGAAAACAAGGAAGCTCACTGGACTGGAAGGAAGCCACAACTGGTTAGTTTCTCACCCTTTTCCCAGTTAGCCTCATCCTTCTGTGAGACTAGGTTTCCAAATTAAAATTTCTATCTGGCAGTGCTTACTATGTTACAAAATATTCATCAGTCGTTTCATGTGCTTATGCTCGTCCAGGTAGACAAAGTCAGTGACCACTGCCAACCTAGAGATGAGGAGGCAGCCGGGGGGCTAACAGCTGCCCACCCGGCTAGTAAACGGCACCGCCAGAATCCCCCCGCCGTGTTCTCCCCAACGCAACTCTGGCACTTAATAAATAAAAACTCAGTTCAGTTTCCCAAAACTGTATCTGGTTGCATACATGAAGGTTAACCCTCACCTGACACCATGAAAATGCTTCCACCCAGAGGGAGGAACGGCGCGGCCAGCCATCCAGAAGGAAAGACGGGAGTGAAACAGAACACGGCTGTCCATGCTTCACTTTGTTTGTAAAACTAATGCCAAAGTTTTGGTAACATCTGCATCTTCTGTCATAACCACAAGACCGAAAGCTGTAACGCTATGATAACACGTTGGCTTTGCAATTCGAAGAGATTCACATGTCTCTGAGGAGTTACAAAACTGTACACAGACCCAAAAGCACAGGCAACTCAGAACGAGGCCGGCTGCCGATGGGCCCATCTGGATGGGGCGCTCCCATGCCTGTGGGCTGGAGGGCCCTGCTTCTCAGATGACCCTAAAGGCTGCCCCAGAGATGCTCAAACATTAGGGGCCCCCAGGGAGCTTGCAAAGACACAGGTCCCCGGGGACTGATCCAGCAGGGCTGACAAAAGGCCAGATAGTCTGCCTTTCTAACGAGCACCCTCGGTATTTCCGAGGCTGGCAGGGCTCAGAGCACCTTTTAAGAAACACTGTTCGCTCCTGCTCACACACATCCCAGCAGGCCCACATTTCAGGGGCGGCTCTTACTGACCACACCAACCAGAGGGCCGTATCTGAAGCAACACCCTCGGCCCTTACTTTCAGTTCTTTTGTTTGTGGGGTAAGCTTGCACCCCAAAGCTTAAAAACAAAGGAGAAATAATTACCAGCTACTTGTCAAATTTCAACATTTAAACATCCCATCCCATATTTTGCCCCAAGATTCAATTTGCTCTCTTCATCCACCGAGAAACCTCTGAACACCCAGTGCTGGGGCTGCCCGATCTGTCAATAAGGTAAGAGTTTTCTAAACTGCTATCCATATGACTCAATTTGTCAGTAAAAACTGCCACCAGCGCTGTGCTTGCAGAAAAATGTCCATAAATGCATTATTGCGACTGGCAGATCGATGTCTATAATAAAAACAAATAGATTTAACAAGTGCCTGCTTTTACGAGTTGTGCCATTGGTGGACCGCGCGTTCAGTGTCACCCCCGGACTTCTGGGAATGGGCGGCAGAGCCGGGCTGGGTCCTCTGCTGACTGCACAAGTGTTCTGGGCAGGAAATTATCCTAACAAGAAAGCCTCCCCAGGAGCCGAGGGAGCATCCCAGGCATTTATAGCTCTCTCCCAATTCCTCTCACGGTCACACACGTTACACACGGCAACAAATTTCACAACTGGTAAGAAAATGTTTCTGTGGAATTTGTAACTGGTTTTATCACAGCTGCATCACAGGCCAAAGGAGTTTACTCCAGGGTTGGGGGCTGGGGAGCATACAAGGAGACATGAGGCCTGGAGACCTCCCCCCACTCCTTTGCTAAACCCCCAGTCTAACTGAAAACACCTTGTGGGGTCAAAACAAGTGTCAGCATTTAGCACGTGGCCCAGGACGTCAGGGACGCGTCAGTGGCCCCCAGGGCAGCCTACTTCTTTAGTGCCCGAGCTGCAGCTGACACCAGGGGTGGGGCGCCAGACTGGCTTAACTGCCGGGCATTCCAAGCACCTTGGCAAGACGCTGTCTGTGACCAGCCCACCGTGAACCACAGCTGCCAAAACCTCGTGGAGCCCTTCAAAGGTTACAGAGGTCACAAAAATGACCTACTCCTCTTCTTAGGCAATTCACTTTAAGTTCTATAAAGGAGTGAGCCATTCACTGTATCCCCGTGTATTCAAGACAGTTTTCCCCAAGCCCCGTGGCCTCCTATACAAGCTCTTCATTAGTGTTAATTTTTTAAAGAAATTTTAAAAGAAAACTAGATTATTTCTCTCCACTGACCTGTAGTTACCCCAATGCCACAGAACACACATCTCGCAGTATTTTGCCTGTAACTGTGGATCTCAAACTTTCATCTACCTGTACCCAAGACAGGCCTCCAGAGCTAAGAGAACAGGAAAACAGATGTCAACCAAGGGAAAACGAGCCATCCTGCCCGGCTCAAAGCCCCCTCCCCACCCAGATAAGCCGCACACACTTTCAAACCAAGAATGGGCCCTGGGCTAGCTCGTTTATCATGAGTGCATACGAAAAGGCCACTCTCACCCATGGTAATACTAGTTTATATGTCTCTGATTTTTAAATCTTCAGGTTTTATTTAAATAATATTCTGTGAAAAGACCCAAGGGCTTCCAGAAACTAGTTGTATCAGAAGACTACCCAGTCCAGGAAGCAGAGGGTCAGGGAGGACCACGCCGGGGGCCAGGTGAGCCCGGTGCCAGACACACCACAGGAGATCAGAGGCCTCAGGGAAAGTGGATCTAGAAGAGGGCTTCACACTGTGGCCACAGAGGTGGGCGGGCCGGAGTGAAGTGTGGAAACGAACCTGACACTAATGCTAACGGACAGCTACTGGAAAGAGAATTCAGAACACAATATATTGCTTCCTTTTTTTCTACCAAGGAGAATACACTATAAACTGAAAACGGCATGGATGCCCCAGAAAAGGGGGTTGGAATACAACAGGTTTGGTCTGAATCACTGGCTTCTAAATGTCTGTCCTCTGCAAAATAAGGACACAGGCAATTTAGTAAGTTGACTTTATTAGCCAACACTGAGAAGGGTAAACTGTTTGGGGTTCCTGAGGAAGGAGGAGAAGAGGTCTGGAGGAGGAAGCCCACAGCAACCCCGGGGAAGCCGACCTCTTCCTCAGGCACCCCCCACCCCCGTCCCTGAGGGAAGGACAGACGGCCCTGAGACACCTGCGCAGGACACTGTGGAGCAGCAGGCCTGCAGGGAAGGTAAGGCCCAGGTGAGACTCACCCATATCTAAGCAAGGCCCAAACAGAGAGGAAAAGAGAGCTTTAAGCATCTCAGCAGCTGAACAAGATGAAGATGCTAACCACTGTGTCTACGCCTGGCTTTCTTCCTTTAAACCCTGCTCTCCAGCAGTGAAGCCTCTTTAAAGCAGCACTTAATAACATTTGTTAAATTTAGTTTGTGTAACACAGATTTGTTTTCATGAAAAGAAGATTCACCTAGAAAAGTACCTTAGCCTAGCTCTGCACTTGGGGCCTGTGCAGCCTGACTGTAACACACACCACTCCACCACTCAAATTCTGACTCCAAACAAGAGCCCAAGAAGAAATGGAGAGCAAGGCCAGCTCTCCGTGGTGGCGGGAAGGCTCTGGACTTCAGCAGGTGTAGACTTAGTGCGGCCTGCCTCACGGGGCAAGTGTCTGAGCTAATGTGTTAACCCCCAGCTGGGGGTGGAGGCGGGTGAAGAGGGCGGCTCTGACACTGCTTTTTCAAAGTTGTTTCACCCCCAGAGTGTGCTCGGGGGCTCTTCTTCGTCTTCTGCACCTCCCTGAGTGTTTCCATTGAGGGAGTCATGGGAACAACAAAACCCTCTCCCATCATGGGATGGGGAAGAGAGGAGGGCCTGACTTAGACACTCTGAGGGTGAGTATGGAAACCACCCGTCTCATCCTTAGCTCTTCACGTCTGCTGCCAGCAGCTGTGGTGACCCCTCTCTGGGCCAGCCAGGCTCCCTCTGCCCCTGGCTGGATGACTGTCCACCCAGCCAAGCAGAAGCTGTGCTCACACGGACATGTGCTTCCAGCAGAGAAAGTCAGCTACTGAGCTGAGGCACCAACAGCAAACACCATCCCGAGATGCAGGAAACGATGAACCCAAGGACCCAGGAATGCAGTTTCCAGCTGCTCTACAGTGTTTATTACCGAACTACGGTGTCGGGTGTAAACGGTTCTCACACTCCACGTGTTTCCTCTCAGTGTTAGTGTTTACCGAGGCAATTAGGGCACAATGCATACAAACACCAGCCACAACAAAGTGGCCCCCAGGACTTGGTCTTCCCCTCACACTGTCTCAAGCAAGGAAGAGGAAACGGGGTTCTGCACAAGTTGTATGCTAAAGGCCTGCAGCAAGGAAGGGCCAGAGTAGGGGCTCTGGAAGCTTCTTGGGAACAAAAGGCAGAGGAGCCGGCCCTTGGCGCTGGTCAGCAGTGCAGGTCAGGAGGGCGGGCAGGGAAAGCTTCCAAGGTGTTGACCAACCAGACGTTTGTGGGGAGCGGCCACAACCCCTAGGCCAGGCCACTGGCATCCAACGTGGTCAAAGACCAGAGGCTGGGGGAAGGCTGGGTACACCTGGGCATACCTGGTCACACCTGGGGCACGTAAGGAGAGGGTGGGGGTCAGAGTGGGCCGCACCACGATGGCAAGGGGGGGCGCCCGTAGCTCCACTGTAGGCTGGACTGTCCCACGGGCTCCAGACGCCTGCTCTCCCCGGGGAGAGCCCCGAACTTTTGCGGGAGAAAGGCAACCAAGACACTCACCGCGCTGCCTAAGCCGCCGACCGCGAGGAGCTGCGAGCGCAGGGACGCGCAGAGCTGAGCCAGCGCGGGAAGCCCGGGCATGTCCGGGGCGCGGGGGGCGGGGCCGGGGCGGGGCCCAGGCTGGGGGCGGGGCCTGACGTCGGGCTATCGGGGCGGACGCGCGGGGGACGCGGCGGAAGCGCTGCCGGGACGCGCAGAGCCGGGGCTGACCTAGGTTCGGGGGCGGGGCCCAGTGAGGGGCGGAACCTGGAAGGAGGGAAGCGGGGCCGGAGCGCGGGGGCGGGGCCTGGAGTGCGGCGGGCGCGGGGGCGGGGCTGAGGGTGGGCGCCCCCTCCGGCCGGCGCGCGCTCGCCCAGATCGGAGCATGCCCAGTGCGGCGGCGCTCGGGCGGACGCCGCTCTGCGCAGCCTCGGACGGGCTGACGCGGCCCGGCGCTCATCGTCCTGGCCCTCTGACCCGCGGTCCCTCTGGCTTCGTCGCCAGGCGCTTCTGCCTCCGCAGGCGCTCCCGACCGGCACAGCTGGACCACGCCCTTCCTGCCTCTGCTCTGTGCCTCGGTTTACCAAATGTCCGCGCCGTAGCGCTACATGTGCGCTGTCTGCCGCGCGCCAGGGCAGGTGTGGGGCGAGGACGGGTCCGGAGGCCCGGCGCCAGGTGCACCCAGTAACCGTGTTACTGGTTCCCGCTCTGGGGAGGCTGCGTGCCTGGAGCACAGGCCAGTCCACTGCGGCCGCTCCCAGAGGGCAGGGGCTGTGCAGAGCTCATCTGGGTACCATCTGGATTCGATGCATCAGTAAACGGGGTCAGCCTCTAGTGCTGGTGCCGGGTCCCTCGCCATCCAGGACCCCTCAGATGCTGCCCAGTCAGCAGTACCTAGACACACCCAGTGTCAGTGGCTGTTTAGTAAGAGCAAAGGTGCTGGGCACTGCTTGCTGTTATGTGGACTTTATTATGGGTTGAATTATGTCCCCCAAAAGAGTGTGTTGACATCCTAGTCTCAAGTACTCAGAATGTGACCTTATTTGGAGATAAGATCCTTTTACAGAGGCCCCAGGTAAAAATGAGATCATTCGTGTGGGCTCCTAATCCAGTATGACTGGTGTCCTTAGAAGCAGAAGGCTACGGTGAAGACAGAGACACAGGAAGAACCACGTGCAACAGTGGAACAGGGGAGTGATGCTTCTGCAAGCCAAGGAACCCCTGGGACCCCTGGTGCCGGAAGAGAGGCATGGAACACATCCTTCCGTAGAGCCTCCAGGTGAAGCATGGCCCTGTGGACGCCTTGATGTTGGACTTCTGGCCCCCAGAACTGTGAACTCCCATACACGACTGTTGTTTCAAGCCTCCAATCGTGGTACTTCCTTTGGCCGCTCTGGGAAACAATATACGTTCCTTCTAATCTGATTGGCTAAGGACCCCAGTGAGTGGAGTCATCCCTTGAAGTTTCAGAGAGGTCACACGCCCGCTGGCAATTTCATTGGTCCCATCCCGAACCCATGTGTTCTACGCCACTACACTATGCTTTGGGGCCTCCTGTATCCCACTTTATTAATGGGAAAGAAGTTTTTGCCTTCCCGGGATGTACGGCTCTTCTTTTGGGATTTGGCCGAAGTTCATACGTTGGTATTTGTGATTCATCTGACTCAGCAGGTTAACATCGTTAATGAAAGTTTGCTTAGAGGACCTCAGCAATCTACTCCATGCAGGACACGTACAAACACCAAGGCCTAGAATCCACCTGTTCTTATGATCTGTTGCTACCAGGATGCAGTCAGAACTGGGGTCCCAGCAGAGCTGAAAAGGGAAAAGAACACAAAAACTGAATCAAGATGTTTACAAGTGTGCTAAGATGTAGCTTTACAGTTAATATGTAAATCCTACTTTCATTTTTACCTGAGTAGTATTTTTAACATGAATTCCTAAGCTGTTAATAAAAAGAGACTAGCTATTGTTAGCATCTCTGGTTCCCAACCCAGGAAAGAAAGGCTAGCTTGGTGACTGTATCGGTGGATTACATGGCATTGGGGAGGGTGGGTGAGAGGGAGGGGAGTGTGCAGCAGCCAGAGAGGATGCATGGACCTGGCTCAGCTCAGCGGGGCTCCCTGCTGGGGAGGCTGACAGAAGCTGCTGCTGTCTTCACAAGGGGGTCCAGGGTCAAGAGCCAAATAAGGGTTTTGGAGCCAAGGGGGACAGCACAAAGACCACCACCCCTGCCCAAGGACTGGCCCTGCTGAGGACTGAGACTCGAGGATGTGGTATCACGGACTGTCCCATGAACAGAACTAAAATCCGCGCACTCTGCACTTGCTGGTAAGTTCTTTCCTTCTTGGGGGTCATTTTAAAAAACTAAAATCGTGTTGTCCAGAGCTCCCCCATGCCTCATTCCCTTATGGCGTCTCACCTACCTGCACGTCCCATTTGTTAAGCAGCACAAGGGTGGCTCCGAATCTGGGAGCCAGCCTGGTGGGTCAGGAGACTTGGGATGCAGTCTCACTGTGCAGTCCACCTGACTTGTCTGTCTGTAGGATGACAGCACTGGACCAGATGGGTGAGGTTCCTTTAGGGTTTCCCATCTTCAGATGAATAAATCATACCCCATTCTTCTCTGGACACAGAGTCCCACAAATGACTTTTTACAAAAGAGGGGGAAAACCACAGGAGTGTATGCTCAACTTTACTCTGATTTTTTCACGGGCCTCCCTGGATGTCCTTTAAGATAAACCAGCTTTCTTGTGGGCACTGGGAATGGCATTAATTTGCATCATTTATTGAAATATACAAATGGATACTTCCAGGTTAGACAAGCGAACACGACACGTGGTTCCTTCCAGTGATTTGCAACCCAAGAAATTTGTGTAATAAGCCTCTCTTTCCAAGCTTTTACTTTTGTGAACTTAGAGACCATTTACAACAAAGCTGTCTTCAGTAGTCAAACTTAATCCTTACTACCCTGCCTTTGGGAAAAGAAGGGATTTTGTAACGATCACATAAAACCTTGTGTGGTTTGAAAGCCCCAAACTCCGGACAAACGTGTGCGGGTCGTGTAACAAAAGAAACATTACGGAGCTCGCCACTTTAAGTGTTTTACATGTGGTTTTCTTTTAGGATAGCATCTCCAGTGGAGAGCTTCACCTATTAACACAATTGATTTTCTCAGCCCCAGTATTCCTATGAAGGTTGAAGCTGAGAGCTGGCCAGTCTGCACCTTGGACCTGGGTGGTGCAGCCAACCAGCACGTGAGGGCAGGAGCACAGAGCGTGCTGCAGGAGGGAAGGGGGGCCCTCAGGACCTGGGGGGTGGGCTCTGGGTGTCTCTGACTGCACTCTGACCTGCACTAGTTCTCAGCGTAGCTGGAGCCATTGCGCTGTGATCACAGCAGGGAGGTCTACAAGTGGGCAGGAGAGAGGGCAGGGGGAGGGGCTGCGGGGGTGGACAGGGGACAGGAGGGGTGCAGGGTGGAGGAAGGGAGGGAGGTGCAACCCCACCTGGAAGGTTAGGCATGCTTAGCTCTTGCCTTCCTACAAAGAGGCAAAACCATCCTTCTGCCCAGGAGCCTCTCGGTGCGTCTGCTGATACCTGAAGCCCCTTCAGGCTCACCTTGGGCTGGGACGGGCTCTGCCAGAGGCAGCCTGGACACTTCCATTCAAGACTTACTGAGACCTGGTTTAGCTGGCCTGCTTACTGCTAGGGGCAGGGGCTGGAGATGCTGCATTTAATCGGACTTGGTGCAGCCTCCGTGGTGATCATAGTGGAGTGGTGTAGACAGATAAGGAAATGGGGCTTGCAATCTGGAGCAGTGGCTGGGGCGGTGGGGATGCAAAGGAAGGCCCCTCCTTGCAGTGAGGATCCCTTGTGCTGTGGGCAGCCCCGCCCGGAGCGGACATGGTGAACTGCCAGGGGTCCGCTGGGGTTGCAGGGATGGTGTGAGGCCGGGTCGGAAGAACAGGAACAGCAACGTTTCCTACTGGGGGAAACCCCCACGCAGGGAGCACACCCTGCCTCTTGTGGGATTTGGATCCAGTTGTCCAGTGATTGGTGGACAAAGGTCACCCCAAATCATACATAGCTGTTCCTTCCAAAATGTGGCAACTTCAGATCATTGAATATCCAGGAAGTGTATATGATGTGTGTAAACATATGTAAACAGGTGAATACAAGTCAGCTCTTCCGATGAAGGTGTGTCTGCAGAGATTGCCCGGAGAACCACTTCTGCACAGGGAGACGCTTTGGGGGAAGTTTTCCCAGCCTGCTTTGGGCCGGCTGAGCGCGGATCACTCAGGACCCAGGACTCTGTTAGATGTTGGCCCTTTTGAAGGTGGCTCCTTCAACTCATTACAAAGTGTTTTTGATCCATTTTTAGGAAGGGCTTTGTTTGTAACGCACTGTTGGCAGTTCTTGTAAGTGGTGTGAAGGGCTGGGGAGTGTGCACCTGGCGGCCCCCACCTCTGTCCTTCAGGGATGAGCCAGCCATGCCTGGGTTTCTGCGACTGGAAATTAAAGCCAGAGACGTGGGGATCTTGATGCTGAGATTGTGATTTGGCCCCATTCACGTCTGCCTGGGAAACTGCAAATGAGAATTCAGACAGGAAAGCCAGCCACAACCACTCCTCTGTCTCAGCCTCCAAAATACTAACCTGGAGAAGAAGTGATGTCTCCCTCCGAGGCAAGCTTCTGCGGTCCAGCCCCGGCGCCCTGAGCCATTCATTCAAAGTAACAGGAGGCAGAAGTGGGACGTGATGACCACGCGGGTGGCAGAACTGGTGGTGAGGATGGTGAGGTGCTGCCTGGCCTATGGCCCCTTCATCTGCCAGCATGGGATGACCCAGGGTAATCTGGGGAGTCAGGAGTGACGGAGAGTGAGGTCCTGGGAGCAGCCCTCCCATCTGTCTCCCCGGCCACCACAGGAGAAGCAGCCCTCCTCGGTCCAGGAGGCCGCTGGACGGGAGGGCAGAGTCCCCATTCCTCATGGGGGAGGGAGGGGAATTGTGAAGCTGGAGTGGCTCCCTCCCCAGGAGGGGCCCTACCAGTTGTCAGGGCTCCTTCTGTGCAAATGGGGGAAGCCAAGCCCCCCCCCCCGATCCTCCGAGAAGAGGCGGAAGGGGGCTCCATGACAGCGGGGACCCAGCCAGCTCTCCTCTCTTCTTCAGCTCCAGGAGCGACCCACGTCTCTACCCTTGACCTCAGAGTTCCGTCCTTCCACCTCTGCTTCCCCTGGAGAAAGTCCCAGGGAAGGGCTTTGATTGGCCCCACACGGGTGACTGTAACAAGCTCTGGACCAATCATGGTGGCCGAAGGAATGAGGCAGCGTCATCCCAGGGGACACGTGCACCTGTGTGGTCAGGAGAACAGAGGTGGGAAGGGCAGGGTTACAGTGAGGCAGGGAGCCGCCAGGCCAGTCCCCTCCCAGCTCACAGTGATTCCCACCTACTGTGTGCTAGGCCAGGCTCGGCACTGCACACTCACACGCCGTCTCTCCAGTCTTCAGAACTGCTCATCACCAGCTGTGTGGACGGTGGGCAGGGGCAGCAGGCGGGGAGGGGCCAGGCTCCCCCGAGCCCAGCTCCCCCACAACAGTGGAGGTGGTCTCTGCCAATAGCTGTGGCTATGCCATGGAGCCCCCTAGAGAGTCTGTGGCCAGGGGACCTGCTTCATGAGGCTCCACAGTGGAGACACCTGGTGCCCACCCAGGACGCTCTCTTAGAGTGGGGTACCACCCCGCAAGGCCAAGCAAAGCATTACCAGATTGCGCCTCTGCTCTGTCTTAGGGATTCATCCTAATTAGCACTTCATTGGATTCATTAAATTGAACTCAGAGAAATTAATATAGCAATAATAATAGCTGAGTATCATCAATGGCTTATTAAGTAGCAGTCCCTGAGCTGGGTACTTGATGCTCATCCTCTTTTGAATCCTCCCAATAACCATAAAAGGTGGGTCATATCCTTATCGCCATTGTGCACGTGGGGAAGCAGAGTGGTTGGGTAGTTTGCCAAGGTCACACAGCAGTGAGCGTTAGAACTGTTCATGCCCTGGTCTTTGACTTGTAGAAGTGGTCCAGGAATGGAAACTGCATTCACTGAACTTCGTGGGAGGGCATTCCTGGCTCTCTCCTTCAGGCTCTGCTGTCTGCTTTGTATGTGCTGAATCTCCCGGCAGTCATCATGCTGGACCAGTCAGGGTCTTGCCTGGGTAGGTGTTCAGTTATTTCCTGCTGGGGCACCAAGCAGGGACCATGTGGCTCTTTGCTTGGAGGGGATCCTTAAGGAGAAATGGCCCAGACCACACTGTTGAGCCCCAGGACCCAGCCCGATCTGCAGCTAGCCAGCCCTGGACTTGTCATTTCTGTGTGGCAGTGAATTCTTTTGTTTGAATAAACAAGTTCGACTTGCATTTTTGTCACTTGGAACCAAGCGTCTTCAGCATTACAAGTATCCCCCAGTCATGGTGCTGCCTGTTCTTGCGTGTGTCATCCTTTTAAAAAAACCTCTCAGGTGTGTGAGATGAGTGTCACTGCACCTGCTTTATAGCGAGGAAGGTGAGGATTAGAGCGGTCAAGCTCCTCATCCAAAGCTACCCAGCTGTGAAGTGGCAGAGCTGGGACTTCCCAGAGTTACTGATCCCCAGGGGTCACTGTTCTAAGGGTGGCCCCATTTCCTAAGAGTATAGGATTGGGGTGGGGGAGGGGAAAAGGAAGAGGAAAGAGAGAGGAGGGTGAGAGCGGAAGAGAGAGACACACAGAGAAAAGACTCTGTTAGCATTTTGAATTGAGGAATTTAGAATCTTTTGGTGGCAAGTTATGATGGTGTATTTCTAGGGCTTAGCAGTTTTATCCTGCTATTTGTTCTTCAAATAAAAGAATCAGAGTTGCCGACTTAGTTTAAACCAGCTCCAAAGACTGCAGAGTTGACTGCTGATTAAAAACTTGTCTTTCTCGGGCTGAGAAAGGAGCAGCAGACACGACTTCCCTGAGTGTGTTGCCCCTTGCAAATTTGATTTTCATTTGTAGCATTTGAGAATGTCGATGATTGGAGAAGTGTAACTTGATTATTAACAAGCTAGAAATAGTAACTGGAAAGTGTTCGCTTTGGCATCTACCCGGGCCTGTGTGATATACATAAACTGGAAGAAGTCTAAATATGAAAGGAGAGGCGATTTGGGGGCCATTCGTCTCGCAGCCCTCCTGTTGCCCCATCCTGGGGCGTCCACAGCTAGCTCTAACGTGAAAGGTCACTTTGGATTCAGTGAGCTTTGCCATTTGTGAATTGAGCCTGACTCTCTCAAGAAGTAAACACATTCCAGCCATTTTATTTCTGCTCTCTTTCAGAGACGTGCAGTCACTTTTAATGGACAAACCTCTACTACATCGCATTTTTCAAATCCTCACTGTTTCATTTCCTTTCAGTTCTGCGATGTAAAACTTCTTTCCCAGCTCATCTTTCCTGATTATTTGTTCTTTCATACGTATTCTCCAGCCCCAGCCTTCTGCTTGCTGAGCACCAGGGAGGGCTCATGACAGGGGTGGGGTGACATTCAGGAAGGAGGGAGCCAGGCTCTTTGTACCTTGTTAGCCACCGAAAAGATTTCCGGATTTCCATCGACTTAGAAATGAAGCTGCTGGAATTGGGTTCGAGCCTGCATCGTGCGTCAGTGCAAATGGGTATTGCGATTGCTGTGCTGAAATGTGTGCTCAAATGCATTGGGGGGTTTATACTATTTTTCAAACTCCCAAATAGATAACGTCAGAACATTTCTGAAATGGGATACGAACATCAAGATACATGGCGCCAGTCGGCAAGCCTCAGGCCGAACAGAGTGGAGGAGGAGGGTCCAGGAGAATCCTGGAGAATTTCCATTTCCATTCTCTGTGTTAACAGCTTGGCAGCTTACCTCCTAGATTGCTTTATGGCTTCGGGAGAAATTCTCCATCGGCCCCTGTGCAACGCTCAGCTCACTGTTCAAAAGCCAAGGAATTAGAGACGCTGTCGTTTACGAAACTGTTTATGAAAGTATCTTTTTTGAATTGTTCAAAAATCCAAAAGGAGTCAAACTTGGACAGTTTAAGACAACGGCGAGAGGGTCACGGTGCTCCCCTGAGTGCAGCCTTGGCTGTGGGAGGCTCTCTTGTTGAAAATGCAATCTCTTTTCTGAGGATTTCTTCCAGCCTATGATGCTTCCTTGGAAACTTCTGCTTTTTTGAAAGGATTTCTTCACCGTGAGGCAGCTGACAAAGGTCACATTACGAGTATGTTTCTGGGATGATAACACTTTGATTAGCTATGCACGGACCTTCTCTCCTTCCCTAGAATGTCATATTCCAACAGTTTTCATTATTTTAAGAAAATCATGTAAGCTGATACCATTCCGCAATGAGAAGTTGAATCTTGTGGCTTATTTTCTTTGCTGTAATGTGCCAGCACCGAGGGCATCGTTGCAGGGAATAAATGACTCTTCCCCAATAAACCAAATGCCTAAAGAAGCCCCTGGAGGAGGCGGGCCGTCCATAAAAGTTGAAATGGATTTCATAATATGATATTCAATTTAGTATAATAAGTAGAATTCAAAAATAATCCAGTCCTCCAAACGAAAACTCCTCTGCTGCGAATCAGAGGGAAGCTGACTTGACACCAGAACCGGGCAGATGTGGTTCACCATGTGCCAAAATTGATTTATTAAATTATCTGTTTCCTCCGTTTAAGTCATTAGTTACCTGAAAAATTAGAAATCTCTCTTTCTATTTCTCTCTCTCTCTAAGTTTGAAACATTAGCTCCTTAAAGACAGCTACCAGAAAGCATTTATCAAAAGGCCAGTCCTCTTTCTGCAGCTTCTCAAGATAAGGCCCGGTGTGCACTTTTGTCATGTTACCTCGAAGATTCTCAGTAACAGAGATGCTTCAGAAATGGTACCCGCACACTGACATCACTAACTGTTCTCTGACACTGGACTGCTGTGCAAAACAAAGCACCATGCTCGGCATTAGAAGGCAGAGCAAGAAGCTGTTTAGAGATTTGATGGATGGCATCGTGTGCACAGAAGAAAAAGTGGGTGCTCCGAGGGAGGCAGAAATGCCCGGAGAATGACAGAAACAGGCTCTGGGTTTCCGTGCCACTGGGTGTGATGGAGCATCAGCACAGAGACAGGGGAGCGGGGAGAATGCGGAACAATCAGGGGGCCCGCAACCCACAAAGGTGTTAAAAACTGGGAGTTTTGACAAATGCGATGTTTCTCAGTGATGTCCCCAGAAATCAAGATGATCTAATCACCACCGCAAGGTACATATTTACCAACATATAACTTGTAAATCTCATTTTGGAAACTGAAAGTTGGGGAATTCATTTTAAATTCTTTTTTATTTTATCTCTCAACTTTTAATAACATAGAAATGAAAATAATTGGCACGTAGTCTGATGCAGTTTAACGATTATGCTTTCACGAAATGTTCCTGTGCCCACATTTTACTTCGTTCTTCAGCAGAATGATCCTTAAGCAGTAAGTACGATTATTTGAATGTCTAATTCAAAAGATACTTTAGTAATAAGATTAAAATTTTTTTCTTTAATTAGCAACCAAACACCAGTTTTCTAGGTGTGCTCCCTCCATCCCCTCCAGGGTCCATGGCTGCACCCAGTGTCTTCAGGCTGCCCCTGAATTCTTTGTCCAGTGATTGGAGCTGGCGAACTGCAGCTTCCTTTAAGCCAAACTCTGCCAACAGAAACTTCCACTAGCGTTTGTTAAGGAGCCAACGATAACCTTTAAATAATGAAATTCCTGGGTTTGTTTTGGCGGTTACAAGAGGACAAAAGTGGCAGCGTCCCACCCCCGGAGGAGCTCCAGAGAGGGGTCTGGGTTCATCCCAGCTCCAGCATGTCCTACTCCGCCTGCTCTGCTAGCCCCCGACCCGCACGAAGCCTCGGTCTTACCGTCTGTGGAATGGAGATACTGTTACCTGACCCCCGGAGGTTTGCAAGGGAGCATGATCATGTGAGTGGAAATGCCGACACCGGAGCCCCTAACCGTGCCGGGGACTTAAATCACTGGCATCCTTGGGGAAGATCACACAGCTCTTCAGAATGCCTTCCTATCAGTCATCGAATGTTCTCATAATAACTTCAGGAGCCAGTTTTCCCCTGTCTCCTGACTCCAGGCCTGGTAGCCAGTGGCCTGCTTTGCATCTCACCAGAACTGCCCTTACCCTGGAGCGCCAGGGCTTTGTGAAAGGTCACCGGCAGCCCCAGCGCCTGGCGCCCCCTGAGCCTCGGCACGTGGCAGCGCTTCTCTTTGCAGACATGCAGCTGCGACGCGGTCATTTCTGCAGTTAGACTGTAGGCTCGCCAAGAGCAGGACTGGTCTTTCTGATACGTGGCCCTCTGGCCCAGACACATACCAGGTGGTGATCAACAGTTGGAGTTAATTAGTTGATGACATAAAAGAACAAGTAGATGGATAATGGTCATGTTCATTTTTAGACAGAATTGAAAACACTGTCTCTGATAGAAAGCCACTCCTCTCCTGTTCTGCTGCCAGCCGTGGTGTCTCCCCAGATACGTACACAAAGTCCTAGGTCTGCTCTTTTCTCCAGTCCGCCCACCAGGGCCTTCATCTGACTCTGAACCATCTCACACCTGGGTAACGGCGGGAGGCTCTACCTGTCTCTGCTGCCAGCTTCCCACGTCCCTGCGGCCAAGGTCAGTCTGCCAAAACCTCAGTGTGGCCAAGGATCCGGGCCCAGCCCAACCTGGCTTTAGACTTTTCCTGCACATTTACCTCCCAGGCATCTGCAAAGGACTCAGGGCTCCCGCCAAAGCCCAAAGCCAGACAACCCGTTGCCACGACGGTGTCTGCCCGTCCTCCCTCTCACCTGGTGCGAATGGGACAGTGTCTTCTGAAAGCACAAGGCTGTGACTTGTTCACCTGTATATCCTGGACACCTAGAACAGTGCTGATGCCTGAGGGGCTGAATAAACATTTGATGGATGAACAAACCAATGAACAAATGGACCCATGAACCAATTTCGAACTAATGCTACTGAAGAACAGAGAATTAGACTCCATGGATTGAGATGGTCCCAGAGGTCCTCCTGATGGGGTCAGGACTCAGAACAGAGCAAAGAGGGGACTGGGCTGGGGCCAGGGGTGCATGGAGAGGGAAGACCCATCTGGAATGAAATTCCCGGAAGGGAGTGCGGCGGGGGAGGGGGTGTGTAGGATCAGGGGTCAAGCAAGCCTTGGGCTGGACACCGTGGTCGGGGGAGCCAGCGTAGGTTCCTGAGACAGATGAGGAGGTGGAGATAAGCCTAGAGTTCCTGGCTGCTCAGCCGCATACCCCACCTAGGACGGGGCTGGCTCTCCAAAATAGGGCAGGGACAACAGCAGCTCAATCCAATGAGCAAGGAAAGCCTTCAGGGGAAAGGCCTGGAAGAATGGCTGGTGTTTCAAAAAGATTTTTCCTCTTATCAAATCTATGGGGGAAGTATGTATACAATAGCTGTAGGAATACAGTGACTGTTGGCCCTAATTCATTTTTATATTAAAAAAATTTTTCTGAAACCAAGACTCCATATTGATGGCAGCCGCCTCAGACAGTGGGGAGGACTTTTATGGGAACTCTGTCACTTCACTGCCTAAAACTCCAATGCAGACTAAAATCTGCTGTGTAAGGGGAAGAATTCCTTAGGAAGACCTCGCTAAGCTGCTGCCAGTGTCACAGAGACACGCTTACCGCTGCTGGGCCCCACGTTTTGACTTCATCTGATTCCTCCGGACCTGGGCAGGCTTCTTAGTATGGCGACCGCGGCGTTTCCTGAATGCAGAATCAGAAACCACTGCTTTAAAAAAAAAAAATCTGTGGACAATCTTTCCCAACCATAAAATCATTTCCATTCTCCAACCATCAAGGTTTCAAATGGATTCTGTCGATGTGCAAAAACTCAAAGCAAATTATTAAAAAAAAAAAAAAGATGTGAGGCTGAAAATAAGGAAAATCAGAGCGGGAGAAGAGAGCACAGTCTGTCGGCGCCCCCCGCCCCCGGCCTTCACAGCAGCCCCGTTTTTACGAGTAAGCTGCTCTGCTCCCCATAAACTCTAAATCATTCTCACCTTCCCAGGAGTCTGTAAGCCAGACAATTGTGAAGGGGAGCAACTCATAATATTACTGCAAAATTTCACAGTTGAAAGTCAAATAGCAATGATTTTGCTCTGCCAGCCTGACACCACCTTGACCACGTCGATAAAAGTCCCCGGGCAGCGAGCGTGGAACGCTCACACAGCGAAGTGGGCGCGGGCAGCTCTTCAGCTTAAAACGTGTCAGAGCGCCATCACTGAGGACGCCTGTCTTTTTCTCAGTCAAAATCCTACTGCTATGATCACTGGAAAATTAATAAGTAACAGTAACAAACACTCCACTAGTTACAGTTGTGCTGTGTGTGTGTATAAAACTGGTTCATGAGACTGCAAAGGCTGAGGAAGTCCCAAGTCTGCAGGTGGCAAGCTGGTGTAGCTCCAGCCTGACTCTGAGCCCAATGGCAGACGCAGCCCGGGGCCCCAGCTCGGACAGCCAGGCAGAGCGCGAGCCCTCCCTGACTCAGCCTTTTGTTCTATTCAGACCTTCAATAAGTTGCTTGAGTTCTACCCACAAAGGGGAGGACAGTCTACCTTACCCAATCTACAGATTCAAATGCTGCTCTCATCCAGAAACACCTGCACAGACACACCCAGAATAATATTTAACCAAACATCTGGGCACCCATGGGCCAGTTAAGTGGACATAACAATAGTAACCATCACAAGCCGGTATTTAAACAAGTGTGTTGGCTATTTGAATTCACCATCATCAGTAGCTCAGACCACACAACCTGAGACCTTGTGTGGAAACTCAGATCTTGGGCTATTTCCTAAAGAGGTCCCCTTGGGTACACAGAGGTCACAAGTCTATTCACTGACACTCCCTGAAGAGTGACAGAAGGCACTTGAATTCCTTGCATCCACATGGTCTTAAATTAAGAGCTACTGGTCAGTTATTGCAGTGGGTGGCGTGTTAACCTCTTAATACTCGCCACGCCTCTTACTTCTGAGTGAGAGCCCACATCTCCTGACCAGCACTCTGGTCCTCTTCCCCGGTGTCCTTCTGGTCTTTCCTCCTCCCTTTCTTCTACGTATCAAGCACCCACTGTGGGTGAAGTGATGGTGGAAGCAGACTTGGGAGGTGCAAGACATGAGAAGACCCTCCCTTCTTCATCATCAACTCCTTCCGTTCCTTTGTCACTCATTTGGGAAAAGCCATTGGCTGGCAAGGGGGAGGCGAACTGAAACCTTACAGTGACACAAGAGAATGAGGTTCAGAATGATTTGGACACAAGTGTTGAAATAACAAGGCAGTGGGGTGAAGAAAGGACACCAGTTGAGGTATGCTAGGTCCACCGTCTGATGAGGCGATTGGAGTGCAAGGGTCAGTGACCTCAGAGCCAAAACGGGGAGCGATCTCAAGAAAGAGAGCGACCAGCAGTACGTGGGACAAGCCTAGAAGAGGAGGAAGGAAACATCATCACATTCTGTGACAATGTGAAGGCCTCTGCCTGCCACCCCACGAGACGTTCTGAACTGGACAGACCATGGTCCTACTGCAGACCCTTGGCAACCAGACTGGCCCAGGACCTACGGGGCACCACTGGTCCCTCCTCTGTCCCTGTTAATGTCATCTTGTCCCCAACTCTTTTTTTTAAAATAGTTTCTCTGTTTTTTTTTAATTTTAAAATTTTTGGTTAAATATACAAAACATAAAATTTGCCATTTGAACCAGATTTCAGGGGACGGTTGGGCGGTATTCAGTAGCGCACAGTTCCCTGCACCTGGCTCCACCTTCCTTCTCCAGAGCGCTCTCCATCCTGCAGAACTGAAACTCTGTCCCCGTTTAACAAAAACTCCCCATTTCCCCGCCTGCAGCCCCTGCAACCACCGATCTGCTTTCTGTCTCTGTGAGCCTGCCTGGCTTAAGTGCAGGTTTCCCCCGCCATCCGAAAGCAGAGCATTCCTGTGGAATCTTTCATAAGCCGAGATAGCGTGAAGTGAAGAAGCAGCCACCTTGGGACACGCCTTGCTGAGGGATGCACGAAACAAATGGAGGTGCTCACAGACACAGCTGAGAGCTCTGGTGGCGGGATGCTGCGATGTGGGTGTGGCTCGCGGGGAAGGGGCTGGGTGGGGCCCCTCCCGCCGCTCAGGCCGCGCTTCCCCTGCCACGGCTGCTGCAAAACACACAGCGAACGCTGATCTTACTTTCCGTCTGTTTTCGTAGAAGTGAAAATTTCCTTTGGGTTCCCGTAGGTTAGCGGAAACAGGCGTCAGTGCCGGGCTTTCATGAGAGCAAAGGGGCATAATGTGGACTTTGGAAACGTGGCTGATGCCTGCGTCTCACTGGTGCAGAGTGGCACAGCCCTTGTCCTCTTGTAACTGACGTTCCACGTCGTGCGTGTGTCCTTGAGGCTCATCCACCTTGCAGCCTGTGTCAGAATTTCCCTCCTGTTTAAGGTTGAATAATATTCCACGGTATGTATTTGCCACGTCTGTTAATTCATTCATCTGCTGATGGACATGGGGTGGTTTCCACTTTTTGGCTATTGTGAATAATGCTGCTGTGAACTTGGGTGCAGAAATCTCTCTTTGAGTTGCTGCTTTTAGTTCTTTTGGGAGTGGGATTGCTGGATCATATGGCAGTTCTATTTGTAATCTTTTGAGCAAGCACCATACTATTTTCCGTTGCAGCTGCTCCATTTTACCTTCTGACCAACCGTGCGTAAGGGTCCCAGTTTCTCCACATCCTCACCAACACTGGTTGTTTCTGTTTTGTTACTAATGATGACCATCCTGTTGTGTGTTGTCCCCAGCTAAGATGTCACGGCCCCAGGATTCGGTCCTGGGACTCTCCTCTGTGTCGTCCTCTCTCCCAAGCTGGGCCCTTCCAGTCACAGGGCATCACAGGCCCCCCATATGTGAATGGCTCACTGATCCCGCTCAGCCTCTGTCTCTCTCGCAAAATCTAGACTAATTCACATAGCTGCCCGCACCCTCCTCTGGATATCCAAAAGACATCTCAGACTCAACATTTTCAAACCCAAATTCCTGACCTTGACACCCTCCTACCCCCAGCCCAAACTGCCTCACCCACAGCTTCCCCGTTTCAGACGACGGCAAGTCTGTCCATCAAGTGATGCTGCCTGCAGACCTGGGCCGGAGGGATACCACAGTGGCCCCTCAGTTAGAGGACGCCACACTAGGCGTGCATGGGCGCAAGGACACACACACATCACTTTCTCAAGAACACGTGCGCTCCAGGGTTTGGCTCCGGGCAGGCAGAACCACCACCTCCCCATTCACTCAAGTCTGACACCACGTAGGACCCCCACACTGTCTGTCCTAGCCATTGTCTGCTTGCAAGGGAGGGGCGTTGCGGACCTCAGTCGATGTCGGAGACAGGCGCTGCTTCTGAGCACAGGGAGGATTTAAGCATCAAAGAGCTTCAGTTAGAGCAGAGACAACTGTATTAACTTGTTAAATCCTTCGTTTAGGCAGAAGTGCAGTAGAGTCTAGTGTAATGAAGTATCACTCCCCAGTGGTTCCAGTGTCCACTTTCTTACTGTCTTCATGTTGGGTTTGTGACTCCAGACTTCCAGATGACATGGCACTCCCAGCAGTGGTACGTGGTTGTCAGGGAGCGCGGACTGCAACATTAGACAATCCACAGCCAGGTTTGCACATACGTAGGTCTAGATGTGACCCATGTGATGTGAAATGTCATTTCTTTGCAGTGGCAACTGGACGAACAATGCCCAGGAGAACCACAAATACTTACATTTTTATCAGAGTATTTCATAGGTTTTCATTAAACCTTCAAAAGTTTAAACAAAAATTTTAGCTTTAAATTTAATTCAGTAATTCAAATGTGTTTTGCTTCTTAAATTTAATAGCTAATTTTGAATTTTAGAAGCAAAATAGTTTTTGAAACTATGAAAAATAATTTAAATTTATTTATTTTTACACTCAAAATTTACATTTTTGACAAAAAGTACATTCAAATTTCATACACTTGAGTACAATTTAGTTTTGGGTTCTTTATATTGTTACTGGTACTAGAAGACAAATTGTGTGAAAATCTTGATCATACAACTTAATGATTATCCTGAAATGAGGCAAGAGAAGTCCGTTTTATGGGAAAAGTCCATGCTAATTTACGAGTTACAGATGTCTTTATTTTTTCACTTATCCAAACATTGCTGGCCGATAAATAGGACCCCCAGACGTGTGCAGTGAGTATTCAGTTCAGTCAGTGACTTGTTGCCAACTTTCAGCCACGCAAAAGCCATAGCTTGTCACCTATTTTTCTGCTCCATCATCATGAAAGCAGAAGGGAAGGAAGGATTTAACAGTCCTCTAGCTTGATTTAGATTTCCTAATGCTTAGACATAGGGCCTGGGGCCCTCCGATTGTACCCTGGCTCTGGGCCCAGCTGAGGGCAGAGCTGTCTGCAGGAGGTCAGGGCAGGTATCTGGGAGTCCCCACCCCCCACCCTGGAGTCCTCTCACCTGGTATGGCAGGTGCACCTGTTAGCCGGAGCTTCAGGTACACCCCGAGTCAGCCCATCCTGTCTCCTCTGTCTGTCGCAGGGAACCGGCCTCACAGCCTCACTCTAGTCTGCAGGGCAGCCAGAGCCAGCTGTGTCACCCCTGGCCTCTCTGTGCTCCCCTACTCACCCGCTCCTCCCCTTCCCCTCCCACCCCACCTGCCTCTACCCTCCCACACCCTGATCACAGCCCCTCGCTCCCCCAGACTGCCTCAGGGCTCCAGCCTCGGCTCCTCCCTCCAGCACCTCGGTCAACGCCCACCCCCTTCAAGTCTCAGGTCAAGTACCACCATCTTCCGTCTTCCGGAGGCTCTGCCTGGTGCCCTGCGCTCAGCTGCGCACTCTGCTCTCTGTCTGCCTCTTCCTGAACCACCGCTGAAACCTGCCCTGATCCCTCCCCTTAGCTGCTTTCACCTTCTCAACGGCTCTGCAGTTGACTTAGTCCTGACCTGTGCTTTCTGATCATTCCCCCTTAAAGAGACTCTTCAGGAGGGCAAAGGTTTCTGTCCGCTTTAGTCACTGGGGTGTCCTGGCGAATGCTGATGCCTAGAAAGTGTTTATTGAAGGAGTGAAAGTGAGCAGAAGAGGGCTCTTCAGTGGGGAACTGAGGTCCATGCGGGTAGAAGGGACTAAAGGTGGGCTGTGGGGTCCCTTAGCCCAGTGGGCTCCAGCAGTCCTGGGAGCAGAAGAACCCTGTCTCCAGACAGAGCGAAGCCCAGTGTGTCGGCAGACACAGGCATCGCTGGGCTGGTTACTGAAGACATGGGTCCGAGGGCTTCTGGGGCTGTGTGGAGCGTTGTTTGCAAAGCCCTGGGCTGGCCCAGCCCCTGTGGAGCGAGGAGAGACTGGAAGATGCAGAGAACACGAAAGTCTTGACTTGGGCTTTGCAGGTTGCCAGGACAGAGCCCAGGTGGGCACCTGGTTGATCATCAGGCTGGTGCCCTTTCTGTCCTGCCTGCCTGGAGGGGCTTCCATATCAGGTCCCAGAATGGAGAGTTACGCTGCTAAGCAGCAGAGAGCCCCTGGCCTCGGGCAATGGAACAGCCAGGGGAAGAAGACCCTTAAACTTGCTTGCCAGATCACTTGGGGTAGAGACCAGAATTTGGAAGAAGGACCTTCCCAGCCAGAGCAGAGCCAGGGCCCATCCCAACCCCCCATCTCCTTCCCCAGGCCCAGGGGAACAAGGAGCCCAGGTCCAGCCCCGCCCCCTTCTTCAGCTCCGGTGAACAAAACCCTTTCATCTCTCCTTGGGGGCGAGCCTCTGACCCCCACGACAGGGTCCTTCCAGCCAGAGATTGAGTGGGGCTCGAATTCAGGCAACATCTGTAGGGTGGAGAGAAACAGGTGACTTTTCCCTGAGCAGGGAAGCCCTCACTCGGGTTGGCCTGGCTGTTCCTCCTGGGAGAGAGGAGGGAAACTTGTTCTGTTCTTTCCTTTTCTTTTCTTTTTTTCCCTTTCCCTTCCCCTTCCCTTTCCCTTTCCCTTCCCCTTCCCTTCCCTTTCCCTTCCCTTCTCTTTCCCTTCCCTTCCCTTCCCTTCTTTTCTTTTCCTTCCCTTCCCTTCCCTTCTCTTTTCTTTTCTTTGACTGAGAAGTTGATAGCAGAGGAAAAGATAAGATACTAGTTACTTTGCCAATAACTGACTGTGGCGCTAAGCTTGAGAGGATCAGAATATTGCAGAACACACTTAACATGAGATCTACACTGAAGGTGTTTCCGTCCTTGAAGATCATGCAGGTGAGGTTCTCCTTCACCCGGCCGTGGGCCGTCTCGTCCGCGCGGGAGCCACGTGCAGCCTGCTCTGTGGCAGAGTCACTGCTGCCTCATCCTGCAGAACGGCCTGTCTGGAGTCCAGCGAGGACAGCGAACAATTGCGATTTCTTCCCTCATCTGGAAGAAAATGCATTTTGCTAATGAGACGTAAGCTCCTGCCGCCTCGCAGAAGAGGGCTTCACCTCACCCTGAGGGTCTGCAGCGCCCGGGGAGGCAGACGGGTCACTGACCAGGCTTTTGCTCCAGGTGTGGTCCACTTAACCGGATGAGCAAACCGCATCTGTAATTAGAATTATATGCAAAATGAAAAGGCTCTTTAAGGAACATCTCCGGGTCCTCATCCTCTTAAGTATCTGTTGCCATGGAAGCCAGAGAGCAGCTCCAAAAATCTGGAGAGGTGAGCAGCGCTCACCCCCTCACCACCGAGGGCTCCTTTAAATAAAGTTGCCTTTTTTCCCCCTTTTGGTTTCTGAATAAACATAAACCTGGGTTTTTCGTGCAAAATCCCGATTTCAAGGTTATTGATGCCGTACTGAATTAATACAGCTTGCGCGACGGCGGACACCGCCCGGCCAAGCCGGGGGTCCTCCTGTCTTCTGAAAGCTTGACATTTGTTTTTCATCATGAACTTAAAGGTCAAGAGCTACAGATGGATCAGGGTACCTGCCTGGGTTTACATGTACATGCATTTTATTTTACTCCCACGTGCGCTTTTTGTGAGAATCATCACTGGAACCTAACCAGCCTCCCCACGTCCTCCCGGCTGGCTAAACCGGGAGAGCTGGCGAGCTGGCGAGCTGCTGTCTCTGCATAATTTGAATTAAAATAAGAAATAGACGCTGATTTGACATTTCAAAAGCAAAAGCTTCACGTTTAACGCTGGCTAGAACTAGCCCAGGATAGAGAGCACGCATATTTCTTGCCGTCCCATACTTATTAGTGTAATTTGGGGGGTGGACTGGCGATAGAAATGACTCTCATTACGCACTTTTTATTTCTAGCTGTAGACCTCTCACCCTCCAGGTAACCCAAACGCGATTAGCCAATAGTCGGTTCAGAATCGGTGGGAATACGCACTTGCTCCTTCTCTTCATAAATGATTTTTTGGTGTGTTTTGTTTGTGTGTTTCTGTTCAAGGCAAGCATGCCGCGTGTACCCTGCTACCCCCTCCCCCTTTTTTTGTGATACCAAGTAACATTTTATATTTTTACCAAAATACCTGTGGAGCTGACCGAGCACGGTGCATTCGTTCCCCTTGATTTTGTAGTGAGGGAAAAGGCTGGCATGAATAATTCAAAAATAATGCTGAGACTGTTAAGATTTAGTACTGGAGAGGTCATCACAGTTGGGAGAAATGAGCTAGGAGACTATTACTATTCCACGATCTTTGAATCTCAAGGTGACATCATTATTATTTCTCTCTATCTGTAATGTGGTGCTGCAACCAGCTTATTGCTGTGTTTCTCATGTAGGGGAGAAAGATCAATTACATACAGACCTCAAAATGTGAACCATAAGCATAGTGCCCAATAAAACTGTCATTAACAGTCCCCACAATTTTAGCTGCATGCTTCCAGGTCAAACTGCTTTAAAAATGATAACTGACATTGAAAGGTTGAATAAAGAGCATTCATTCTAAAGGGAGCCATTTCTTAGCCAAATAACTGAAACTCTCAAGGAATACGTGTTAATTCTCGTTCTGAACTGAGAAATTACCCTCACAATAAGCTTGGCAAGGAGGATACTTAGGAAATGAACACGCGCCCGAGCATCCCCCTTTGAAAATAGGTGTGTTTCAGGACCGACATCACCCCCAGTGCTCTTGACTAAGCATAAAGCAGTCCCATGCGATTGTATTTAATTTATTCCTATTTTCAATCAGAAGCGGGAAGATATCACCGAAAAAAAAAATGCACGCTAGAATAGTGTTTACAGCGCTTCCCTCACCATTTGTTACCACTACATAATCAGCGATAAATCTTGCTTTCTCTGGAACGGGATTAAAAAACACCTCTACATTCAAAAATATTAAAATGGAATAGAGCTATTAGTACTGCAGACCCCCCTCTTTCCTGCCCCCACAAGGTCCCTACATGTTCAAAACTATTTTTTTATAACTTCACAGAATTTTACAAGCCTTCCCACCAGCTTGCTTTTTAATTAAAATGTTCCTGTGAGTGTCAGACCTCTGAAACATCACATTTGGTTTAGAGGTTTAAGAGTTCATAGCATTTGTGATTTTTGTAAGAAGGGAAGTACTACAGATCTCTTTTTTTAAGTGGTGCCAAAACAGTTTGAGTTAGTGTTCATCGCTGCTGACTTAGCACGTTGCTCCGCGCTTTTCAGTCTGTGCACCTGTTCCCTCAGGTCATGGGTGGGGCAGAGGGGGATACCAGTCACTAACAGGAGGCTCCCTTGAACCCTGCACCAGAAGCCATGCTGGCTTATTTTTTTTAAGGTAATTTTGATAATGATGAGTTATTTCTGCATCTGTATTTATAATAGTTCTGTTTTACTATGATGATGATATTATCCACAAGAATTCTCTGCTTTATTTCCCTGAATTGTACTTAATATGCTATAGTTTGGTACTTATTGTGAAATGATGATCTCTAAGCTAAAATGAGGTGTGTCTGTGACAGTCACTGCACCGTCTCTTCCCCTCCCTCTCTTCATAGCTGCCATTCCTGGGTGCAGGGAGCCCAGCGTGGACTTGCTGTCTGAGGGTGCTGAACGGAAGGGCCCGACTCCTCTGCCTCTAGATCGGCTCTCCACCTGCCTCCTTTCATGGGGAACAGTCAGGGCTTCATTCCTGAGCCGCGTTTAGTTGGTTCCTATGCCTTGTGTCCAAAGGCATCCTGACTCCTACAGTGTGTGAAAACACACGGTGAACTGCAGGACGGTCCACAGCGGTGAGGAGTGGTTCGTAGTCCCGGCCGCTGGGGCGGAGGGAAGGGCGCAGTGAAACTCAGCCAGATTCCATGCTTTGGAACTGTGCATGGCCGGATGTGTTGAATGCGCCGTGGCTGGTAATGCTCAGCCGAGAGAAACACAAAAATTGTTCTTTTCAAAACATCAAAGGAAAATTAATGGCACGGTGCACACAAGTGTCCAGAACAAGGCATAAAACACAACAACATAAATACACGTTCACAGCAGGCAATGTGCGTGGTTTGTCTTTAACCTGCAAGAACTATGCTTTGACCCCCTGTGTTCTGACACCCAGACTCTCAGACTTCCTTCTGCCTCTGAGCGGAAGCCCCCAGGGACAGCCGTGGCCGCTGCAGGAGGCTCACCGTTTCGCTCCCAGCAGACGTCTTGCCCTGACACCCGCCCACCGCCGTCCTTGGTCCCTGTGTTAGTTTTCAGAGTACCAGCAACAGGGTGGCTTAAAACACCAGGAAAGTTATTCTCTTCGACCTCTGAAGGCCCCCAATCTGAGATCAAGGTGTCGGCAGGGTTGCTTCCTCCCAGAGGTTCGGGGAGAAGCTGTTCCAGGCTCTTCTCCCAGCTTTTGGCAACTTCTGGCTTGTAGGCCTGCATCACTCCAATCTCTGCATCTGTCATCATGAGGCTGTATTTCCAGCCATCACGTGGTATGTGTCTGTGTGTCCCTTGTGCCTCTTCGTGTTGGGAGACCAGCCGTTGCACTAGGGTCCACCCTAGTCCGGTACAACCTCATGTGAATCGATCACATCTGCAAATACCATTTCCAAGTAAAGTCACGTTCACAGTTACGGGGGCTGGGACTTGAATGTAGCTTTTTGGAGACACTTCTACCCACTATAGGCACTACTTGCCGAATAAATGCATTGCTCCTAGGGCTGTGGCCTCCAAGGGCCTTGGGAAGGTGCCAGGCGTGGCTTTGAAGTCCCACAGCTGTCCCCTGGTGTCCAGCACCTTGGAGAGGATTTCCTCAGTGCTACCAACAGGCTGCTAGCTTCTCCTGCCCCTCTCCCGAGGGTAGCCAGGGGTTCTGGGTTCTGCTCCTCAGTGCTGTCCCCACCTAGGGCGATGGGGAGGCTGCAAGGCCTGAGCAGAGGCGTCGAGCCAGAAGCTTGGTATGGGAGGAGCGGGGGCCAGCCAGGAGGGGCCCTGGTCCCACCGTGGGGGCTGCCTTTGAAGTTGGTGGAGAAACCTCTCACTGCAGGGACAGAGCAGAGGAGGGAGACCCCGGTGGACTCAGCCCTCTCCACTGACACCCTGTTCAAAGAGAATAGTGTGGGCAACGCCTGGCAAATAATGAATGAACGGCTGAGCCGGGGCCGGCCTCCCGATGGGGGACTTGCCTGCGCGTCTGGTCCATCCATGTTCCTTCACCTGCCTGAGCCCTGCTGGGCCAGGGACTGCACCAGAGCGGGAGGCGGCCCCTTACCTTTTGTTTTGTTTTTAACATTTAATATCATCATGCTGTCCGGACCCATCATGCTTTCCGGAGGATGCTCAGTCCTGACACAGGTGGACCCCGAATGGGCAGCATCAGCTGGTGTCTTATTACTCACCTGAGCTGGGGAGAAAGTCGGGGTGGAATGTGTACCCGGCATGGGTTTTCATGGGTGGAGACGCTGTAACACTCCAAAGCCTTCTCTCTCCAGGCTTTCAGTGGCTGTCTCCCCTTTGGTCCATAATCACAGCTAATGGGCTGGCCACAGAGGCATCAGGGGCATAAAATGGTCTAACACTACATTGACTATAAATAGCAAAGCCATAAGTGACATTACTTTGCAGATAAGAAACAATCACATCATTAAGCAAAGGTGTTTAGTGTATCAGTCACCCTAACTTTGATTTATTGCAAGGCATTTGTCTGTCACCAGCACAATGGCAGCTATAATGCAGCTCAAGGGTTTAAAGAGAAAATGAAGATGAATATTGCCGCTAGCCCTCTGGTTTGCACAGATGCAAAATGGGTGGGCTTCCCTCGCCGCCTGCAGGGCTGGCCTCAGCCCAGCCTCCCAGGCCCAGAGGCTAAAGACTGCCTGCAGGTGGCAGAGACGTTAGCCCGGGGGGCAGGAGGCTGGGGCCGCCCAGGGCGGGAGGCGGTGACAACCAGGAGGCAGAGCTCTGCACGCCCGAGGCTTCTGCAAAGGGAATAATGCATCCAAACAGCCAGGCGCCCGCTCTCGTTGGAAGCTCTCCCCCTGAAGTGTGGGACGGGAGCAATGATTCATTATTTTGATGAACCTTACGTTTTAAAATGCCATCTTGGTCAATACAACCGCTCCTGCATTCAATTCAATTTTAATCCAGGAAACAGTTTTGGAAAACCTACTGTCAGCCAGGCGCCAAGCCAGGCCCAGGGAAGTATACTGAGGGGTAAGTCGCAGTTTCTGTCCTCCAGGGTCTCGTGACCCAACTGATAAACTCTCAGTGCGTGGCTGGAGAAGCTGCTGGCGGGGTGAGTGCGATGGGTGAACAAATGAACGAAGCAGAGCGAGGATGGTGTGGATTTGCGGTGGCATGGGGGGGGGTTGGAGGAGGGGGACATTCCCTCTGGTTGGGAAGGTCAGGAAAGAGGAAGGGGCGGGGGGTTTTAAAGGGCCTTTGAGGTGTAGAGATTCTAGGCAGAAGAAGATGGGGGCAGGAGAGTTTCCAAGAAGATGCATTCCTTGTCCAGAGGCATGGTGTGTCAGTCTGGGGGCCACCGGGATGCTGAGTTCCAACCTGGCTAGTCCGCCAGACCCAGGTAGATTGGTTGGGGAAGAAAAGGCTAGAAGGACAGGTGAACAATAGGAGGAAGGGTCTTGGGTGTGTGGGTAAGGAGGCTGATCTTATTTTGACAGGCAATGGGGCCACTGAAGGTTCTGCCTAGAACCAAGCGCATAGTCTGACTTGGAGTGCAGCAGAGAGGAGGCACGGACAACTGCAGGCCGTGAACTGTGTGCGGTGAGAGGCAAAGGGGGGCTGCCTGGGGGGTGGGGGGGTGGCCTGGGATGGATGTGGGAAGTGGGCAGGGGGAGGTCGGGGCACAGAGCGAGTCACTGGTGAGGCTGAGGTGAGCACCCCGCTCACGCCTGTGGTGAACTCTCACAGTGTGGACTCTGAGATGCTGGTGGGGAACCTCGAGGGACAGGGAGAGCTGGGCATCACAAGGGGCCGAGACGGAGAAAGAGTTTTAGAGAGATGCTAAAAGACTCAAGGAGATAATATGTCCGTCTCCCTTCAGACCTGTGGTCATGAAGGGGCTCCTTGGAACGGAACGAAACACTGTCCACTTACGAAAACATTAATCTGATGATTATTCAGGTTCAGCCCACCACGAGCAGTCACTAAGTGCCCACTGTGTGCTTCACTATGCTGGGCCCCGTGGTGGGGGAAGGGGCAGGGCCAGTCAGGCCCTTCCTGCAGGAGCCCCCAGCCGCCCACTGCCCCGGGGCCTGACCACGCCGACCCCCTGGACACACAGACCCGGGACACCGGCAGACCCTTGGCGGAGGAAACTCCGTTCTCAGTACCTTAGGTATTAGTGTAAATCTAGGAAGGGCAGCACCATCTCAGGGCACATGAAACACCACGTGGGCTCAGGGAAGCCCCTTGAAGGTTTGGGTGGGTAAGACGTGGTCCCTGTGCTGCTACAAAGTCTCGTAACCACTTGCTCAAAGATGCTTTGCAAATCTGAAGAGCACCGATGGTTTGTTTGCTGCAAGCCGCTGTTTCCAAATGACTCAGCATTTCACCACAGTCCTTCAGACCAAGCCAGCCCCCTCTGGGGTGGTCTGAGTTGGGGGACATCTTTGCAGATACACAGCCAGTGTTGAAAGGTGACACGGTGCCGGTCCTCACCCAACCAGCACGAACCCGGAACCCGGGCCTGCCTGGCCGCTCTGCCTGCAGAGGGTCCTCGGGTGAAGACGCAAATTCCTGCCTCGCCCGAGTGTCCACTCCCCCATGTCTGCAGGGCAGCTGCAGGGTGGGCGGTGGGGCCTGGGACGGCAGGCCTCCCGGGCCCGGCAGGCGGAGGAAGGGCTGTGCGCGGTCAGCATCAGCTAGGTAGAGCGCGGCCCCTCGCGCTTACACGGGGCCGCTCTCCATTTGCCGTATTTATTTACCAAAGTGAAGTATAGTCAGTTTGCAATGTTGTGTGAATTTCTGGCGTGCAGCATAGTGGTTCATTCATACATATATAGAGACAGATTCCCTTTCATATTCTTTTTCATCATAGGCCGTTGCAAGTTCCTGAATGTAAGTTCCCCGTGCCGTGCAGGGGACCTTGCTGTACAGGGCCGTTTTGATAGGGTGGTTGTGCACCCAGCTGGGTATCTATTTAGCTCATTCTGACTAAGGTCTCATTGGCTTTTGCTAGTACATATCCCAAGAATATACTTATTCGCTAATAAGTTGAATGTCATTGTTTACTATAAGTCAACTGCGTGAGGTCAAAGAAAGCCGTGGGCAGGCAGCTCACCTCCAGAGTCCAGGGACGGCCGATAAATGGTAAGTGGGCCCTGCCTTCTTTCTATGAAACTGCTCGTTCTTCCACTGTAGACCATTTCCAGTGCCTTGGTGTGAGACACTGTGGATCTGTGCTGGTTTCCCCACTGAGCACTCGGGACCATCTCCGTGTTCCCCCCGCTCCATCGTCCTGGGACAGGTTGCCTCGCAGTGCATTCCTGGGCCTCACCTTTCCCTTCCCCTGCTGCTGTGGGCAGCTGTCCAGGGTCCCTGACCAGGGTGCAGGGGGCTGAGCTTTACCCACCCATCCCAGCAGCCCGTCCATCTCCTAATCCCAGACACCCCATCCGTGGCCTAAGACGGGACCACAGCAACAGCCAGTAATTACCACACTGAACAGTCATTTTCTCAGATCCCCATTTCCCTGAAATAGCAAGGAGAACTTGTGCATCTGATCGACCTGCAGCCCCCATGGCTGCGGGCACCAGTGGACCCACTGGGGAGAGGCGGCCCCAGATAGTGATCGTGTCAATGATCATGACACAGGTGATTAACATTCTTGGGGCGCTCACTTCATATCTTTCCAGCATAGTGCTAATAAGTTCGCGGTATGTATGATCTCAGCTGATCCAGTGGACTGCTCTGTGCAGTGCAAGTTCTGTGGTGATGCCCGTTGTCCAGTCATCCCGGTCAGGGTTAAACCATTTCCCATGGCCGCAGGCTTAGTATCAGAGCTGGGAGTACAAGGTCATTTTGGCTGATCCCAGAATCACTCAGATCCAAGTCCATTCCAGCCATTTCTAGGTGTGGTGCTCCACCTTTGGGGTCATCAGAATCACCTGGGCAGCTTGCCAGCAATGCAGATTCCCAGGTCCCACCTCCAGGGAGCCTGGTTCTGCAGATGTGGACCCAGGAATCTGCATTTTCAGGCAGCCTTGTTGGGACCCCGGCCCCGGCCTTCTGCCATCTGGGGCTTGGCCTGTGGTGGCAGAAGTGAAGGGTGATGTCCACTGGGCCGCGCATTCACCAGCCCCCAAGATGGCCTCGTGGGGTCAACGCCAGGAGCGAGAAGGAGGCTGGATAGAACTCCTTAGACCCGCCCCTTTTCCTAGATGGAAATTTTGGGATTTCCCTGCCCTCTGCATTTGGGGCTCAGGGACCGCAGGCAGCACCTGGCTGGCCTGAGAGTGGGCAGACAGAGGGGAAGTGCGCAGTTGGTTCACATTGCCCCAGCAGACTGGCTCCCCTCAGTCCTTTCCTTTGCTGTGATCGAAGTCTGTGCTTCTCAGGGCATCTTGCATAAAAATGACGTGGGATGTTAAAAGTGCTGACCCCTGGGCCCAGTTGCAAACATAGTGAGTGGAAATTACTGGGGGTGAGGCCAGGATATCTGCATTTAACAAGTTTCCCATATGAGTCTAGGCTATATCATAGGGACACACTTGCTACAAGAAACAGAATACCCAAAACTAATCATGGTCTACCCCAAACAAGGAGAGGTTCGGTTTTCACATAGAAACCTGTAGATGGGGGGGCTAGTGTTATTCCTGTCACCCAACGATGCCATATGGCCAAGTCCTTTCTGTCTTTTCAGTCCCCCATTGTTCATGTGTCAGCTTTTGTCCTGAAACTCGTTGCCTCATGGTTGCAAGACGGCTGCCACAGCTCCAGACAGATTCCAGGCTTAAAACAGAAAAGATGAGGAAGGAAGGTGGATAAGAAGTATGTAAGCAACATTTTCCCCATTTTACCAGGCAAGTCAAAGTTGCTCCAGAAGCAAGCCCCTCCCCACCCAACAACACACTTTTGCTTAAATCTCATCAGCCAGAACTAGGTTTCATGACAGCCTTTCACCACAAGAGAGGCTGGGAAAATGGAGAACATTGAAATGATTGATTTAGGTTAAACATCCGTCACTTGGAGCTGCACAAAACCTGGAATTTCTTAACAGGTACAAAGGGGGACTCGCAACCCACAGTGTCTGCCCACAGGTGCCCACCAAAATGACAAGGTCACCTTCCTAACATGGAAAGAATAATGACCCATGCATGGCCAAGACGCGAGAAGGGCCTTGAATCACACAGCAACCCCTCCCTTCCAATCACCTCTGTTCTCATCCTAACAAGCCTTAAATAACAACTTTCAATCAACTCCTGGAAAAAAAAAACATTAAAACTTTAGTGATTAAGAGGACCATCTCTTTGGGGAAAAATAAAGATGAAATGGAAAATGAAGTGGCTCAGTGCTTCAAGTACTAAATTCAAGCCTTGCAAGAAAGCTGGTTGTTCTCCCATTGGTCTCATTGGTTCCAGAAGTGGGACTCCCAGGCATGCCGGTCACTCGAGCTTTCCAGAGTGGTCCTCTCCGGGGCTTGGAGGGCGATGTTCACGACGCCAGCGTGACACACCTGGCAGGTGAGGAAGCACGAAGAAGACAACCCAGCAACAAACGGAGAAGGAACCTGGAAGGGGAGCAAAAATGGCACACTTTCTTCACGTGGCAAAGTCGTGTGCAGCACCGAGTTTCCGCACAAAGACTTCTTCTTGGAGGGCTTTCCGGGAAAACTTTAACATGAATGGGATGTCAGTTTCCCAACTTCCGTAGATAAGCAGGTGACAGGAAGCGTCCGTTGGTGGTGTCTCACGGTGTCTCATATCACCGGTGATTCAAATGAATGTTTGCCTTCCTTCCCGGCTTCCCTCCTAATTCCACACGCTCGCCTTCATATCCAGTGGAGCTTATATTTATTTGTAATCTCACTGCTTACACTCCACTGAACAATAAAAGAACAATAAACTTAATAAAAAGCCCAAGTGATTGGAAATTGCTCTGGGAATGGCAGTCCAGTATGAAAGCTATAAATTTCCTTGTGTGCTCATGACAATGTCAGCTAATTTTTATGAAAAGCCCATCATGGAACATGGCACCGAAACACCGCCATCACTGGGGTGTCAGCCTTCAGACTTCCCCTGATCACGGAAAAGAAAATGCATCATAAAATGATGTTTCAAGCCACAAATTCATCTTGAAATGCTCACTCTATCCTGGAACGTTTCTTTTCTGACCCTGTCTTGCACCTGAACTTTGAATTAATCATTCCTTTTCTCTGCCATTACACGATCCCCACTGGTGCCATTGGGGTGGTGGGGAGGGGGGTGTCTAGGAAAACAACGTCTGGAAGCACCTTCCCGTACGACGAGCTCGACCGGCCCGCGTCGGTGACTCTAATGTGGCCATAATTAGTCCACGGAACAACAGTGCGAGCGCGGAGCCCAAAACTTAATCTGAACCCATTATCTTCAACAATACACTTTTAAATAAACCTTTAGGGGCCCCTTTCTCGTCAAGTGTAACCCAATGGGAACACAGAGTTTCTTGAAAGGTCCCCACCGTGGGATTTCAAAGGAGAAGAAATTGGGCTTCAAAAATACCCTTTTTTGCCTAATCATTTATGATGGTTTCCAATCTGCTCTTAAGATCCCCGAGTATTCTGCAAGATCTAGAAAAACAAGTTGGTTAACAGAAAAAGTCTTTGGCTGGATGATTGAAAGGAGAAAGAGTCATCTTGAAGAAAAATGCTTTGTGTAAATGAACAAGTTATCAGCAATGGTAATTTATCCCTGGGCCGCGGAGAGTTTGTAAACTTTACGGCCGTGAGCTGAGGAGTGGACCCCATCTGTCCTGGCTTCGTATGATTATAATCGTCAGTAGATAACGCCTTAACATTTATGGCCACCCAGGGAGGAGGGAAGGGCAGGGGGAAAGGGGGGCGCTTAGAATCAACCGGAAGATCACTACTGCACAGTTCCCCATCAGGCTGGACCAGCCAGCTTGTCTCAGTGTCCCTGTTGTCTGCGCTGAGCCTGCCCCCGAGGAGGGCCCGTGGATGTCTCTGGAGGAGGAGGGTGGGCTCCCAGGGCTTCGACAGCCCTACTGGGTGCTTGCTGGGCAGTGGTTCAACCTGAAGTTCCTGGGGCCTCTGGCGGGAGGGGATGGGAGTGTGAGTCCGGTGGGGAGGGATTCAGAACAAGGGACCCAGGGCCCAGCATCTCCTCTGCATCTGCCAGCGCTGGGCGTGTTCTGCAGACGTGTGCCGGGGTCCCAGGCCCAAGGGGCTGCCGAGCTGGCTCAACCTGGAGTGGCTCTCATGCTGCCTTTGGGGAAGGGCCCCTTCTGGAGCCATGCCCCCGCCCCGACCAGTTCGATGACTCTGACATCCACAAGGTAGCAGAAGGGGCCTGGAGCCAGGCTCTCAGGGTGGCTGGGGAGTTACACCTCTCTCAGGGGGGGCCCAGCCTGCAGCTTTCCCAGAGGTGCTGAATCTACCCCCCCCCATTCCACAGCCTTCAGTCTCAGGCCCATCAGATCACAGTTACCTGCGTCCTCACCTGCCTCCCACCTGGACTGTGGGCACCTTGGGCTGAGTGCCAACACCCAGAGCATCACGGCTTATCCGTCCCCTGGGCAGCACCTGCCACTGCGCTGTCCTCAGTCCACATTTTGTCACAGTGTACCTCGATCCAACTTACCATCATGGTCTTTTTTCCCCTTTTTATAATAAGCTTTAAGACACAGCCATCTTCATTTCATATACAGAATGACATGGGGCTTGCCATCTGAATAAGTAGTCTATCATGTACACTCAGATAGAAAAAACAATCTGGGCATTTATTTTTCCAGGAATGCGCTAACATCATACAAATAAAATTAAAGCCACTTTAATACAGGCTGAAAGTTAATGTTAAATGAATCAAACCCTAGTGCTTGGCAATACAGCCATTTTTCCCCACGTAGAGGCTATTTAATACTTAAGAGGTGGTGCCTCCTCGTGATTAATCACCAGGATATGCAGCAGACGCGAGTCACGAACGTCCATGTGTTACAAGTGAGGCTGCAAGGTATACTCCTGTGCCATCCCCACATCCCCTGCAGCGTCTCCTAGCATGATTTAAACCATACCCGCTAAATTTAACCTGGTCAGGGAAGGAAGTGCAGCTTCCATGCCTTCTCTAGGGCCGCTGACAGCAAGTTTTGCATTATCTCACCATCCCAAGATTCCATTGTTACTGTAAACTAGCCACACGTATACTGCTTTGTTTTGTCTTCCAGGCTGTACAATTTTCCAAGCCTTAATTTTAATCCAGTAAAATCCACTTTGGCCTTTTGTGTTCAAAACTAGGCCTGTAGCTGTAATCATTAAAGAACGAACATATAGAGAGATGAATAACTAGATTTATAATCCATCCCTGTGTAATTAAGAGATAGCTTTTGATTTCAATGAAATGACAATTGCATAACGGATGTTGAAAGCGAGATAAATATGAAGGCGTGACGTTTATGAGCTACACAGGGAGAGAAGCCACAAGGTACATTTTTCAAGAGATAAAACATCACTCGATCACAATATTCACTTTTATGGTTACACTTTGCCAAATGATCTCAAATCTTGTTAATTAAAAAAGAGGAGGGAGGGTGACATGACTAAGAGCAGAAGAGATGTCTTTTGTGCTTTGAAATGGAAAGATGCCTGCAGATTTTCTTAGGCCAGCCCACCTAGAGGAAGCATCTGCTCAGAAACATTTAACCAGTGAGTATTTTCACATTTATTTATTGTGCTTGTATGTGCCTCTAGTTATTAAAACTTGATTTATAATAGACTATCAAAATATTTGAGACTCTTTTTTTTTAAGTTTCATGTTCTCAGTATTTGATTTCTAGAGACTGAAAAAAAATGAACTGGCGTAAAGTAATACGATTTTTTTCCCCATGACTAGTATGGTTTAGGGAGTCACGCTGCCTCTTACCCAGTGCTTGGCTTGAGTTTTTTAAATTAAGGGTTTTTATCTTGCCCACAATGCGTATAAGGGTGAGGACGAGATTGGAGACATCTATTTTGGCTCCAAGCCAGCCCAAACTGGCCAAGAGACAAGTTTCCTATAATTTGAAGATCTGCAGTAAAAAATGAACCTATTGTTTTTGCCAGCCTTTATTTAGCTGTTTCGAGGGAAAAAAAGTTTCTATATTGCTCTAAAGAAAGCCATTCTTATAACTTTCAATTCCGCAAGACAGAAGAGTTAGTCATGGCGAATGAACGTACGAAGTTTCTGTGTGAGGTTTCTGCGTTGGCGGTTCCAACATCCCACGGTTCTGTTGCTCAAGCTAGGTTTGCTTGTCTCCTAGGGTCTAACGGCCACCTTTAAAGATAAAAAAATGTACTCACTGTAATAAAACTAAAGAAAAATGTAAGTGATATCTCCTACATGTTTCTGTGGTAGGAGCTGTCACCTGTCTTGTTTTGAATATGGTTGAAAAGAACTAATCTCTGAATTGAGAAAAAATCAAGGCAAAACAAACAGAATATAAAACATGTTGAGACCGCATCGGCAGATCAATACTCTGACATTTTTATCTTCGGACTTAGAGGATAAATGCAGAGCTTGGTGTCACGCATCTAACTTAGACACGGCGGCAGAGACTCCTGCCATCTGTTGTGCTCCAGCCTCTACTGTCACCTTTGCTGATGGTGACATTCTAGGGGGCTCCTGAGTGCCTAGAATAAAGACTACATTTTCCTGTGTCCTTGCATGGGGTTGAGGCCACATGATGAAGTTCCACTCAGTGGGATGTGGGCAGTTTCCTGGTTGTGACTATAAAGAGAGCCCTCCATGCTGGTGGCAAAGTGTTTGTGTCAAGCAGGCATCTTGACCAGTGGAAGAAGGAAAGCCTCAGGCTCCGAGTGCCATCGCCACTTAAGAAGCATTCACTCTATGTCAGGCACGGGCCTCGGTACTTCATACCTGTGATCTCATAGCAGCCTTAGGGAGCAGACCTGACCCGTGTCCACACATGTCAGGTGTGCAAACCGAGGCCCAGAGAAATGACTGAACCAGTAAATGGCAGAATTGGGATTTGATCCCAGGCAGCCTGCGTTCAGGATCTGTGCTCATCACTGCTTCTCAAGGCTGCCTCTAGAGATGGCAGAGCCCCAGAGAGAAGGGGCCTGCGTCCCCACACCATGAAGCCACCACACTGACCCTGTGCCACCCAGCCAGCACTGGTGCCCTGTTCCTCTGAGAAGCAGTGCAACTCATATCCTAATGAAGGAAGGACCATGGGCAATGTGTGTGATTGATTATTGAGAAAGGTAGGCAAGCCTGGTCCAAGGGTCCATCTGAAATGACAAGGCAAGAAACCTGCCACCACAACAAATCAAGCCACAGCTGAAATCCGAACCCCGACTCCAGGAGCTGTGATACCCAAGGAAATACAGTTACGGTGTCTCAGTCCCACCCTCGAGATCCCGAGTCTCACTGAAAAGATGTGCTTCCCTTGAGGAGAAGTTACATGTCCAGTAGGTGCTTTTCCTGGAATTTATCTTAACTGAAGAGAAGACTAGCCCCTGTCCGGGTGGAATTTACATGAAGGTTGCTTCTCTGAGTGAGAAGGAGGTGTGGATTAAAGTAATACTCAGGTTTTGCATGATTTTGACTTAGCAAGTTTTCAGAACCATTTACTTTGGTTATGTTTATTTTGTTGTAAACCTTTTTGCTTTTCCTGGAGTTAGTGATTGCTTCATTTTAAAAACCTTGTCTAATTTTACTTGCTAAATGTATTTGCTTCACACCCCAAACCTTTGCCTGGGGTGTAAGTCCTCTATTCATGCGGTCACACATGAGGTAATGAGTTGGTTCCATTGCTTTTAGTTGCAGGCGTCCTTCCCAGAGTGGCCTGTTCTCCTGCTTCAATTTCCCAGTAACATTCTAAGAAAAGGTGTTTGTGAGGTAAGTTTTTGGGACCTTGCATCACTGAAAATTCTATCCTCACACTTAACTAATCACATAGCTACGTATAGAATTCTAGGTTGTCCGTGATCTTATCTCATAATTTTGAAGGCATTTTCCCATTGTTACCCAGCTTCCATGGTTGCTGTTAAGAAACTTAATTGTTCTATTCTCCCCCCTTCCTCCCCCCCCCTCCTCCTTCCCCTTCTCTCCTCCTTCCTCTCCTCCCTCTGCTTCTCCCCTCCTCCCCTTTCCTCCCCCTCCTCCCACTCCTCCACCTCCCCCTCCTTCCCCTGTTCCTCTCCTCCTCCTCCTTCTTCTTGTATGTGACCTATTTCCTCCTCACCTTTGCAGGAACATTTTAGAATCTCCCCTTTACTCCTTGTGTGCTAAAATTTCATGGTGATACACCTTAGTGTAGGAATATTTGCATTCATTGGACTGTGCACTTGGCAGACTTAAATCTAGTGACCACTGGGCTTTGGATCTAAGGACATTAAAAAAAAAATACTTTTCAACCATCTCCCTCCATTCGCTTTGCTTGTCTTTGCGGCCCGCCTACTACTTAAATAGTAGCCCTCCTTGATTAATCCTCCTAAGCTTCTTATCTTTTCTCTCCTATTTTCTCTCTCTTTAGCATTTTGCCCTACTTTCTTGGAGGTTTCCTCAACTTTATCTCCTAAATCTTCCACTACAGTAAAAAAACATTTTCTTTTTACCGTATTTTTAGTTTCCAAGGACTTTTAAAAATTGTTTTCTGGATGCGCTTTTAAAAAATTAGTCCTAAATTCTTGTTTTATGACTGCAAAGACCTCTCTTGTCTGAGAATATCAATTGCTCACTCATTGGAGGATTCATTCTGCTCACTTCACTCTGTTTCCTACGAGGTGTTTCACCGCTTACTTACGCTGACTCAAATTAGTGGTTTTCTTCAAGCATGTGGGGACTACTGGCTGCCTGGTGGGAGGCGCTGCAGGGGTTTCTGGGCACGCTGTCGGGGAGTGGGCTTCTGGACCGGTGGCATTGCCGTCGGTGCTCCGGTCAGGACTGGCCGTGCCGTGGGGCTGAGGCTCAAAGCTCAGCTTTGGAGGGTCTCCTTGTCTGAGTGGACCTGTTTCTTCAGGGGAACCCCCGCCAGACTCTTACCAGGAGGCTGCAGGTTTTAGGAACCAAGAGGAGAAACAAACGAGGCATCATAGCGCCCAGCACGCAGACGCTCACTCGCTTTCCTGCTTTCAGTGTGACGCCTTGTCTTTACCCTCAGATGCCTGGAGTCCCCAGGTCCAGGCAGTCGTGGGATCAGCCCGCACAGACGGCAGCCTTCCGCCTCTCTTCTGCTGAGGCGGAGGGGGCCGTTTCTAGGCAGTCGGGCTGGGGGAGGCGAACTTGGGTCTTCTAATCACGCGGGTTTCTTGAATCACTATGTGTGCTGATGCCCTCAGAGGTTCCAGGTGCCTGCAAAGCTGGCCCTTTCTGGAGTTCTGCAGCGAAAATCGACTTAGTTCTCACTAAGTGAGTAGGTTTCTGCTCTTTGCACTATTCTGGCTTCACTCATCCGTCTGCTCTCGGTCACCCCAACTTGGCACCTTTTCCTGCGGGCTGCCATGCCCTATCCTGTCTCCTTTGTCTTTATGAGTTCATGACTTTTTATAATTCCATCACTGTCATTTCAGTGGTATTTCAGGAAGGGATGGAGATAAACAAGGGGGTTCCGTCTGCCGCAGTCAACCGGAAGTACAGTTCTCACTCCTTATTTTTATGGAAAAACGATTATTTTCAGGGGTGAAAAATGATGAAGAAAAAATTATTTGAGAAATCAGATAACTATTTTTGTAAGGCAGAGAGAGGATATTATGAGATTCATTCTGATTTTGCCTTTTTCCTTTTCACTGTGGTTATAGAAATGAAGGTCTAACGACCGAGAGAGCGCGTCATATTCCAGAACAGCGAACCATGGAGAGAGAGTTCTGTTCATTTATCGGCGTCTCCTATGAGAAAGTGGCATTTCCACCTGTCCTCATTTGGCTTTATTTTCTGTTATTGTGTCCAGATGGCCCTCCACCATCAATACTGAATCTCAGAAGAATAGATTCATTTACTTGCAACTCTGACCTAAGCTATTTTATTTCATTTTCTTTTTAGGACTAGTAATGTGGTTTTGGCCAAATGCTCTCATGGGCTTAGATAGTTCTTTATTTTGGAGCCTTGAGAACTCGCAGAAAGTGCAGCCATTTCCCTGACACATTTTCCATCGTTCCTGTGGTTCAGGAGATCAACCGCAGACAAACGGGCAGGATCCGCACACGTTCTCACGTGTCAGCGCAGAAAGACTGTCTCCGTAGGTCTGTCATTTGTCCCTAGAAAGGGAGGTGACCCCCAGTGCCCTGCTCTAACCGCTCTTCTTAAAGCAGCGCCAGAAAACACACTCCACTTAAGCAATATGAGACTTTCCCTGGATGGCTCTGCTTTTTCAGATACGCCATCTCAGCTTCACTTCAGTCCAACATCTTTTTCTTTAATGCTGGCCATGAGCTTCCATATTCCTCCACAAAGATACGACCACAGAGATGGGACCTAGGGCCCCCCCTTGTAGGACCTCAACGTTAGGTGCTTCAGAAGTCGGATTTTTTGTTTCAGCAGACTGGCAGCAAGCGCAGCTGTCTTTCAGGAGCTGGGTCAAGCCCGGGTCTGACTCCTCTCACCCGGGGAAGAGGCGATTCTCTCTGAGGAGCATGGCTTGGTCATGGGGCGGACCAGGAAGTCATTCTTCCTTCAGGAACCTTTGGCTCCCCCGGGGTACGTGGGCCCCAGGGCGGACAGAGGGCTGGCTCTCTGTGTTGGGAAGGGGGACCAACACCCCGAATCGTGAAAACAGCTGCAGAGAAGACAAAAGGCAGGGAAGTGAAACTTTCTTAATGTTCTTCATCTTCCCCAAATATGACAAATAGGTCCTCTGTTCCCAGCAAAATGGACTTCCCACAGGGCACTTACACACGGCAGAGTTCACGGAGGACACGACTGACTTCCTTTTATCAGAGACAGGTCAGAAAACGGAAGTCTGGGTGTATGCCTGTCACTCACAAAACATGCCTGCCTGTCACTCACAAAACATGCCTGCCTGTCACTCACAAAACATGCCTGCCTGTCACCTGGGCACCTGCAAACTCCTTGGGTTGTTCTGTCCTTCCGTGTTTGCAATAAAAATGACTGGCTGTCCCGTCTCGTGGACTCTGGGAGATCCGTTACCCCCCCCCCCCCGCCTCGCTCCTCAGGAGGTGGGGGTGTTCAGGGTACTCAGGTCCGCTCTTGCTCTGATCCCACCTGCCCAGGATCCTTGAGCTCCGCCCGTCCCCGCGGCTCTCAGTCCCTGCTGCCCTGTCCCTCGCTCGCCCTTCACCTCTCCAAAGTTCTCCCAGCCCAAGGCCACTGTGCACGGCCTGCTTTATTGAAGATTTGGAGGAAATAGAAAAGATTATACGTCACCAGAGTGCAAAGTGCCGTTCAGTGTTCAGAGCTCTAAAAATCCATCTGCCACCCCCCACCCCACAGGGAGTGCCTCCCTGTCTGGGCCTCCCCTGGGAGGCACTGATTGCCGCCCTATTTTTGGCTTCCCCTGCTTAACAGCCGTCTCAGGCGCCCCCCCCCCACTTCCCCTTGCCACCGGCCCCTTGTCTCCCAAGGTCTCAGGTGTCGTCCACGCCCCAACTGCTGTCTCCTGGTGGGCAGAACAGATAAGCTCTTCCTATTTCTACCCTTCCCCGACCTCCTCTCGCTCAACCCAAAGGCCTAACAAGGCCTTTTTCTGGCCCCTAAATGACCATCTATCCCCAAGATGCATTTTGCTGAAGCCTGGAAATCAGCAGGCAGTTTGCTTCCACACAGAAGCTGTATTTTCTTCCCGCCACATTCATTGACCGTATGGGGAAGCGTCTCTGGAATTGTCGGTGGCGGCACCTGCCCGTGCCCGTGCTTTCTCCAGGGTGGCCTTTCCTCCTGCGGAACGTGTCACCTCCCCACTCTGTGCACGCGCTCGCGCGCTCCGAAGCCCGTGTGGCGCAGCCCCAGCCCCGACCACGCAGGGCGCCTGGACCGGACTGGGGCTGCGGCTCCCGGGGAGGCGGCGGAAGGCGAGGCTCCGCCTGGAACGGCTCTGTCCTTCCTTCTGGAGGAGGATGTGATGTTTCTTCTGTCGATTTGGCTGCCGGGCGGTCGGTGTCAGGAGATGCTCTTGAAAGCAGGTGCTAAGTGGTCAGGGGGCTGTGGGGCAGAGAAGGCGCCACCCATGCAGGGTGCTGGGGCCGCCCGTCTCTCCATCGACTTCGGGAGGATGAAGCTCTCGGGAGGCGGGTCCTAAATATCCAGTTTGTGTGAAGCCATTCTTCCCAGAGAGCTTCCCCGCAGCAGTGGGCCCGGCTGGGCAGGGCGTCCCTGTCCTGTGCCTCCAGGGGCGCTCGCTCCCCGCAGAGCTGGAGCCCTGCCCCCTGCTCCTGGGCGACGCCTGCGGTAGCCGTGTCACAGACGCACCGTTATGAGAAAAAACACTGGGTCCTACAGGTGGGAAAGTGGGCAGGGGGGTCTCCCGCCGCGGGCCACACGCACAGCAGCGGCAGCGCTGGGACTGGGCGGAGCCGCCGTCGGCCGCCGCGCCTGCTTCGGAGCTCTCCCCCGCTTGGGAGGGGGTCTGGTGTGCAGCCCCGAACAGCGCGTTTGTGACGGACCACGGGGGCTCGTCGTAAGCCCCCGTGTGTCCATCGGTATTCAAACCTGGCTGTGTTTATAGTTTGGTTTTATATACGCTCACCTGTGGAAGGACAGACATTAAGAGGAAGAGTGCTGCTCCTGGGAGAGCAGCATAGGACGGAGGCTCCCAGCCCGCCCGACGGAAGGCGGGCGTCCTCCTGAGGCTCCTCAGCCGCCGCGGCTTCTCCCCCGGTTGCACTTGCTTCAATTAATAAATAGTATTTATTTGCTTGGGGTTTTTTCCTGTGTTCCCCGTCAGACCGCAGGTTCCACAAGAACAGGGAGCCGGTCCCTTTGTCCCCCACTATCTAAGCTTCCAGGGGGCAGCGGTCCACACGTGACACCGCGGGCCTGAGGTTGAATGAATAAGTGAATTAATTTAGAGGACACATAGATGATAACCCGTGCATTTCTCTTCATCTTTAATTAGGTCAGCCAGGAATAAAGGTGCATCCTCGTGGTGCTAAGTGCTCAGGGCTGGGGCTCAGAACACCCCCGGCTTCCACTGAAGCTGACGGGTGCTCGGCAAGATCACCCAGCCAAGGATGCCGCTGGTCTTGTTTCTTAAAATCATTTAGAGCAAGGAGTACCCACAGATCCTGAATTTAGGAACATTTGTTCCCTTTCAGACCTAGTGCTTCAGGTTTTTATGAAGGAGCTTTTACTAGGCTTTCGTTTCCGCTGATGAGGCTTCCCTTGGAGTTAGTTACGGGATGTGCTTGTTATTTCAATGAACTTGGAAATGAAAACAGATCTATACTCACTATCAATTAAGTGTTCAGTCCCTCCCTCCACTGAGAGTTCCTACGAAGAACATAGCTGCATAAACTTGAAGCAGAAGAAAGGTGCTCTTCGGTGAGAAAGAAGAAAATCACAAAAGGAAATACTGTTTTTAGCATCAGGAGACCTTGAAGCGCTGATGTGTTTATAACAGCGACTATGAGGTCAAGCCCCGTGTAACACAGGCTGTGGACACTTGTGACTCAAACTTAGACAGAAACAAGTGTGCTAGTTGGACTCGTTCACGGCAAGTGACAGAAACGCAGCCGAAGTCCAAGGACATTAGTTTGGTTCATGACACTGAGAGCCCGAGCTCCAGCACAGCGGGATCCAGAGGTCAAAGGACTTCCTAGGTTTTCATTCTGTCTCTGTTTCTCTCCCCCATACACTGCTGCCCCGGGTGGCCCCATTCTGCATAAAGCTCTTCTGCGGGGCTTACTCAGGAACCAGAGCAGCTCCAGACGCCCTCGATGGCCCTTGGAGCTTTCAGGCCAGAGGCAGTGAGAGAGAAGAAAGAGATGGTCTTGGTACCCACATCTCAGACCTTTGGGAAGCCTTTTCCTGACCCCTGTGTGAGCTACGTCTTTGCCTGAACCGGGGACTGGGACCAGCAGTGGGGACGGACTTGGGTCCCCTGCTCATTCCTCCCCCAGAGGCGAGGCCATCCTGATGTGTGGGGCTGCTGGAAAAAACAAAAGAAAGCCCGCTCCCAGGGGAAGGTGCACAGGTGCAAAACAAACAGTGGCCCAGCCCGCCCAGGTTGGGAGAGCGGGAAATAGCGGGGAAGGCGGCTGCCTGCTGTAGGGAACGCGCCCAGGCGCTGTGTGGGATTGTGAAGCAGGCGGGAGAAAGGCGAGCCTTAAGTACATGCCTGAGTTTTTAATACCTGCGAACATTTCACTGCGTATTTCAAATATTATCCAAATCACTTGGATATACATTTGTTCTGTTCTCTAAACAAAACTATTGAAAACACCTCAATGGTTTATTTTCTTATTACATGCTCTAGGAAATATTCAGTAAATGTTCCAATTCACAGCCCTGTTTTGGTTACGCGTTTCTATCATGCATGTTAATTTGCTGATTCCTAGGCTTACGACTCTAGTCCTTTCTTTGACTCTTAAGTGTGCTTCCTAGAGTTTTTCATTCCTGGATCCAATCAATCCATCAATCTTTATTGAGTAGTATTATTGGCGGCACTATGAGGGAATTCAAGGGAGCGTACAGAGAGCCAAATTTGTAATTTAACCAGGGCATAGACAATTAAACCACGGAAAGGGCAGTGAGGGGTGAAAAACAGCCCGTGTGATGTTAGTGACATGAGGGGAGAGAGAACACACCAGAAACTTCCTGCACCGGAGACCCAGCAGAAAATTCAGGTTCAGAGAAGAACAACTTCAATGAATGACAGAGGCTGATGGAGAAATGCTTCTCCCTTTGTCCCCAAGGGGCTGTTCCAGGACACTTTTTGTAAGTCACCTACAAAACCTTGGCGATACTGCTTCCACCCGCCTCGCCCCGCTCTGGTCCAAGGTGGGTGGCCTGAGGGTGCAAACACCCTGTTCTTCGGAGCTGTGCCCACAGGGCACAGGAGGCTCACGAGGAGGTTCCCTCGGCAGCCTGGGGCAGGAAGCAAGGGGCGCTCAGTGCCCTCCGATGAGAGATGCCGTCACCACGGTGACCAAAGCAGGTCAGAGCCTGCGCACAACAGGTGATGCAGCGGCTGGAGGAGGCGGGGCTGAGAGAGCCTGCAGAGGTGCAGAGGGGAGGTAGACGTGGGCAGGTTGAATGCATGGCCCAGTGTCCACCAACAGACCGGATGGCGGCCAGAAACCCGTGCCTGGACTGGCTGGTGGCTCTGCCTCTGCACCACGCAGCCAGTCTCTGCTGACAAGAAAATAAACGGCCATAAAATCAGAGGATCTGCCAGTTTGGATGCTGTGCGCGCCAACAGACATCTTAACGCTGATTAATTTTATACCGGCTGTAGTCTCTTGAGTGATATGCACACATAAGACATTAACACAGTTAAGTACAAACATGAGGAAGCACCCAGCACGGAAGACATGTCACTGCGCCCGACGGCTCCAGCGTCCTGGGCGCCGAGGACACATTCTGCTCTCCATAAACCCTGTAAAGCCGCGGCGCTCGCTGGCCACGCTGCGTCCCTAGTGAAACTTTGTACGGTCTTCAAAAGCATCAGGTGCCTGCACAGGAGCCAACACAACGCAGCTACCGAGACGTGAGTCCAGCCCCCGGTCTCGGGAATGAGGGCGCAGCTTGCACACTGAATTGCCCTCACCTCCTCCAGAGGGGGAGGCAGGGCTCAGGGTGAGGTGAGCGAAGTGCTCGCTTTGGGCTCCTGAAAACCCGGCCACCGAAACTCGTAGTGCTTAAGTGCAATACTGAAGAAATCGAAATGAATGCAAAAAATCCACAGTGAATTGAATGTCAGCATTTTACGTGGGGACGGGGACAGTGTCCCTGCTGTTTTCTCGTGCCTCGGTCTCTAGTATGGTTTGACACAGTGCTATTGTTGCTTCATTTGCATTAATTTTTATTTTTAAAAATATTGAAATATTATCTACTGATTGTGGAGTTTGGGGGCACCACCTCAAAACCTGTGCCCGAGGTGAAGTGTCTCACTCTCTCCCTCTACTCCCAGCCCTGCTGGGAAAGTTACCAGGAGCTTTCCAGACCAGTAACGGGAGCTCTGCTGGTGGACCCATGACATCGTGGGGTTACATCACATTAACCTTGAGTGTTTATCTTCTTTGTTGCTTCATTTACAACTCATGCTACTTAGAAATAGAAACCTGTGCTTTTCAAAATGTGGGTCCAGCTTTAGCCCCTCAGCTAGAAAGGTGTCTGGATTCCAGCTCTGAGAGGGCGGGAGGCGGCGAGGTCCCATGTCACACGGCTGACCGGGGAGGCAAGCTGGCGCGCTGTCCTCCACCTGCTGGGCCACCTGCCCTCCGCTGGGGCCGGGAGGCACCAGGTGCTCCTTTGAGCATCCCTAGAAATTGGAGGACCGCCTTCCTTGCACTGTCAGCCACAGACCAGAAGGGAGGCCCAGGGTCAGGACAGGATGTGGTTAAATGTCTCTCACCTGGAGAGATGGGGCTGAGGGACTGACGTGGTGGGGAAGGCGGGGAAGCCCGAGGGTGGGTGTGATTGAAAAATGAGGATTCCCCGCATGAGAAACGGGTGCTTAGCAAAGGGCAGCCAGGCCCTCCCCCAGCACGTCTTCCTGTGAGGAATGGGGCCATCTTTCACCGGCCTGCCTGCCAGGATGCTGTGAGCCCTCTGGCCTGGCTCCCCGGCTCACCCCGGCAATGAATTTGCTGCTTCTTAATGTAAAACCTGCCTTTTCTGGTCATTGTGCCATTTTATTTACGGCCTGTCTTTGGGGGGCTCTTGATCAATAGATTGAGTCCCACAGTATATTTCTTCCTTTCAATTGTTCTTGGTTATATTTTTAAATTACACGGGGCTGCTAATGATTGTGTAGCTTGCCCTTGAGTGAGCAGGGTCTTTGGCTGCCGGGCGGCCAGGTTTTAAAGGCATCGTGGCCGCAGATTAATACCAGCCTCCCAAATGATTCTAGTCCTGGGCTTGGCTCCCGCGTGTGGGTGAAGGAGGCTAGCTGGCTGGAGGGGTGGGCAGCGTGGAGGCGCGCCACCACCTTGGGCATCTGTCCTCACTCTTAGGTCCTCCAGCTCTGTCCGTGGAGGCAGAGTTGAGTTTGGACAATTAGAATTGCTGAGGGCAAGATGCGGAGGTCCTTCGAGGTCCTTCTGTCTGCTTGCTTACTCATCAGAATCTCGAACACAGCATCCCCCAGGGTGCAGTGCCCAAGCGAGGCAGGGAACGCCACCTGGTAAGGCCAAGCAGGAGCCTGGTGCAGGGAGCGTCACCGTAACTACCGCCGGTGGGTCCCAAAGGGGCCGCAGCCAGACCCACCACCAGGGGTCACGATTCCTGCCTAATTTGCGCACCGACGTCAGAGTGCGGCAACGGTATTAACGCAGGTTTGTGTGATCCAATCAAACTATTGTCTGCATTTTTATGCAAATGAAGATAAGTTCTTTTGGCAGGTGAACTGTGCCTTTAATAAAAGCTGCAGCTTTTGGGCTGCGCAGAGTGTGTTAACTCGGGCTGCTGGGGTGGTCCTGGAGCTGTGCGCTTCCAAGAGCTTCCGAGGGAGCCCCGTAATTCCCGCAGATCCAGTGACTCGCGGGCAGCGTGTTCTCACACCTCCCTTCGTTTTCCTCTCAGTGCTCCACAGAGCAGCCCCATCTCCACCCATCAGTTACAGCCAGGTTAATTTACTTCCCCGTGTCTCCCTCCCCGTGCTTGGTGGGGGCATGCTCACTTAAAATATATATATATATATATATTTTTTTTTTTTTTCCCCTTGCTGGAGACTTTCATGAAACAAGGCTAATATTCATCGCTTGGGATTCAAGCTGCTGCATCTCCCAAAGTTTGGACGTGTTAATGAACAAAAATCAGAGTGCAGAGAAACTGGAAAATTAGCAGCCGGTTGAGAGCATGCAAACAGGAAACTGTCTGATTATGTGCATGGGGGCAAAATTAGTAAAAGAATTTGAAATTGTCTTGTGCGCAGAGATTCTATTGTTTGCAAAGAATAATTCCATCTATTTTAACATTTTCAAGTGTAATTCCATTGGTAAGGGCTCTTCCTTTGATTGTGAGTGATGTTAATTGAAGGGTGTGTCTCCGCGTCTGTTTTGGCTGTTAGACTTACATCTTTTGTTTAAAAACTCAGAGTGCAGGCTTTCCTGCCCAGCCTCCCTCCGTGTTTCTGTTTTGGTGGTGTGATGACAGACTTACAGTGTTTCCTTGTGTGTATGGTAACAGATGTTTATGTGAATAACAGACTTTTTTATGAAGGCATACACTTTATAGCCAAATACTAATTAAAAATAATTGCATGTAAGCATTTTTGTTTATTCCCTGGTGTGCATCTTTAATCATTTGAAATCACCTGCAGTTGGAAATTGAGGCAAAGATTTGATACTGCAATTATCAGAGGCCATCTGACTATATATTAGGTAGAAATAGCAACATATTTGAGGAAAAAAAATCTTAGAGCCGGATGCCAGGTCATTCTGAAGTCTCTTGTATACTGGGTCAAATACTGATACATTACTTTGTTAAACTAATAGGATTTTAAGGCATCGTTCAGCCACCAAAACAACGGCTTCATGAATAATATCCTGCACCTGACATGTTTTGTGCACTAACAAGCTCATTACAAGTGGGTTTTAATTAGAGGCGTAACAGATGGTTCCCAGTAAATGCGGGCAGTGGCGACTCCCTGGCCCTTTTTTTTTTTCTCTTTTAAAGACAAAAATTGCAGGTAATTGAGAGACCCGGAATCTTAGTTTGGATTTAATAGTACGTGTTCAATTAAAACCAAGTGTAAAGTACCAGCAGGGTGACTCAGTTGAACACCGAATAAAGAAAAGAGGGTTAAAAATGACTTTCCTGTTCAGAAGTGTGCTTCCCCAGGCCGTGGCAGGCATGGGCCACGTGCAGCCCCCCGGTGACTCACCACGGCTTGCTTGTCCGGGCTTTGTTTGTTAAGCATTGCCTGTCACTGCGTTATGAAGAATTAATAAGACACTTCTGAGCGTTCTCCAGCTCCGGCACCGAATGCTCTCACCAATGTGACATTTAACAAAAACATTAAAGCAGAAAATGAAAGGAAGGGTTCTAAACGCCACCCGTGCGTCTCCGCATAAGCATTTAAATACTATTTGGGGACATGAGAAGGAAGAGGGAACAGATAAACCCGGCAGTAAGTTCCACTCTAAGAGATCTCATCTTAAATGAACCAGACTTGGCATTTGTGTTCCAGGGCTGAGGTAAGGAATTTGGTAGCCCTTGCATATGGAGAACGTTTATATTTTGTGGTGGAATTTATTCCTAAAAGAAATGTTTCTTTTTGGTGTAGAGAAAATTCTTATCAAAATGAACAAGCAAACTCCCACACAAAAACTTTAGAGTTTAGACATAAATGTCTAAGAATTTAGAGAAAGCATTATGTCATCAATTTTTATTTTAAATGTGCTTTTTTCTTTTTTTAAAAAAATTGAGGTGGAAACTCGAGAAAGAAAAATACCATATGATATCACTTATATGTGGAATCTAAAAAAAAAAAGACAAACGAACTTATTTGCAAAACAGAAACAGACTCACAGACATAGAAAACAAACTTATGGTTACCAGGGGGGAAGAGGGGGGAAGACTTAAATTGGAAGTTTGAGATTTGCAGATACTAACTACTATATATAAAATAAACAAGTTCATACTGTACAGCACAGGGAACTATACTCAATATCTTGTAGTAACTTGTGGTGAAAAAGAAAATGAAAATGATATATGTATGTTCATGTATGACTGAAGCATGATGCTGTACGCCAGAAATCGACACAACACTGTAAACTGATTATACTTTAATAAAAACATTTAAAAAAATAGGTGTGGAAACTTGAGTCTAGATTCTTAGACCACTCAGCCAGCCTTTGAGATTCGCAAATGTTAGTCACTATATATAAGAATAGATTTGAAAAAAAACAAATGTCTTCTGTGTAGCACAGGGAGCTATATGCAATATCTTGTAACAACCTTTAATGGAAAACAATATGAAAATGAATACATGTCTGTGTATGCATGACTGGGACATGGCGCTGTGCACCAGAAACTGACACGTTGTAACTGACTATACTTCAATTGAAAAAAAAACAGGGCTGGGGTGTTGAGAGACAACTGAAAACTTGGAAGGCACGCTGGAGGTTCTGCAACCTTCCACCCCCACCTGAAAAGAGGGTTTTCGGAAGGACTGCTCTGGGAACAAGGCCTCCTCGCGTCAGACTGACAAAGGGCTGTTTAAGGGAAAGAAGCAGATTTCCGTTTGCGGGGAGGCAGCTCCGAAATTTCAGAGTCAGGGCTGTCGATGACTGGGCATGCTTTTATTTTTCCAGGGCATTTCCCCGCCGGCTCGACCGCCACCCTCTCTCTGCCTTGTTTCTGAGCGGCATCTCTCCTCATGCACACAGTGGAGTCGCATCTCCGGGTGTGCCATTGCCTGAGAATAAGGCCACTTCAGGTATAAAATATTCCGCCCGCATCCCCTGGGGCTCCTCGCTGACATGCAGCAGCAGCTCTGACGTGGAGCCACAGGCCGACAGCCGGCAGAGAGAGGCGTGCATCTGCAGCAGCGGGCGCCGCGGCCAGAAATAGCATTCGTTAGAGGTGAGGGCTTTAATTTCATTAAGAATTTTTTTGACAGCACGACACCCCAGGGTCTTGTTCCAGTTGTTTCTTATCACTTAAGTAGGGGAGGGGACGGAGAGGCAGGAAGAAATCCCCAGGCTGGACTCGTAAATTTCACTTTCAAAGGTGCGCCACCCCCTCGCCTGTTCACCAGCTCGGTGCACTTGGTGGAAAGTCCGCGGGCATCCGTGGAAGGCTCAGCAGGCCGGGGCAGGCCGGGCTGGGTCGGAGGTGTCCCCCTTGGAAAGTGTGCACCAGAGGGCGTGCCGGATGGAGCCTGATTAATGCGTGTCACCGGAGTGGCACGTAGACGGAGATGTAGGGAAAGACAGGGATGTGTCATTCTGTGTGACTTCAGAATGAAAATAACTGTGGCTTCCTTTGGGTTCAACAGATGGGATGAGGAAGAGCTCATCAGTCGGTGGATGAGCCATCTTCAATTTGGCAGAGCCAGCCCTGGGCGTCCTCACAGTGACGAGGTCAGGTTCCAGCCACCAAGCGCCTCTCACTCCCAGACTGTGCCCCGGCCCCCGTCTGCCCAGCACCATTGACAGAACCTACCCCCTAGCCCTTGACAGTTCACGACTAGTCCTTGCCACTGGCCCTGCCTCCTGTGACGGGGGGTGGGGGGGTGCAGCAAAAGAGTGGAAGTTATTCCTCAGTCCCAAGATCCCAGAATCACAACGGCCCGGGACCTCCAGTCGTCAGGCCCCCCAGGGCTCGGCTGTCACCCTTCATGCTTAGCTAGTTCATGAGAACTGCCGTGGAGATTAATAGATGCCACGGCCTTCATTGTCAAGAGCACAGAGATGAAACCCAGCCACACACTTGACAAGGAGCGTGGCCCGGTGACTAAGGAGCATTGGAGTGGAATTCGGGGGCCAGGGACCGTCCGGCGTCACCACTGACCGCTTAACCTTGGAAAGTCATTTATTTCTGTCCAGCACAGCTCTGCCTTCTCCCCTATGTCTAAAAGGGGGCTGCTTCCTGGGTTTTCCAATTGCTTACGGGAGGCACCAGTGCTGAAAACACATGCACTGGAGCCCGAGTAGGGAGGAGGCCTTGGTTTGTCTGTTCCCCGGTGCTGGGACAGGCACTGTCTTAGCTCCGAGTCTCTGCTACAGCAAATTACCAGACACCAGGAGGCTTAAAGTGCAGCATTTGTTTCTCGTAGTTCTGGAGGCGGGGGCATCCAAGACTGAGGGGCGGCAGGTCTAGTGTCCAGCGAGGACCCTCTTCCTGGCTCCCAGATGGCCGTCTTCCCGCTGTGCTCTCTCGGGGTGGTGGCAGAGAGACGTTCTCCTGTCTCTGCCTACGAGGACACCAAACCCATTCACGGGGCTCCACCCTCATGACCCAACCACTCCCAGAGGCCCCGCCTCCTGACACCATCCTGCTGGGGATTAGGGCGTCAACATTTGGATTTTGGGGGGACATGAATAGTCAGTCCTTAAGGGGTTCTTTAAGGAGGCTTTAGAAGTGTTGGGGTTTCCTAGCAGTTTTGGACGGTGTCTTTACCCATAGTCCACCTTTGCCCTCTTTTCCTTCCGACTGCAAGGCCGCTCTCCCAGACAGACCCTGCCAGGGAGGCACATGGCCTGTGCTTAGCAGAGACGTGGCTGAGCTGGAGTGAAAAGCGAGGAGCTAGGCCCAGAGGAGAGACCCCCAAACAGACTTTCGAAAACAGCCTCGTACGAAGATACTATTTTGTATTCTGACTTGATCTTCATGAGGTTTCCCTTGCTTCTCCATAACACGGTGCCTTGAGTGCCATCTGTTCGGCCCTCTTATCAGCCGACAGAAAGGAGGCGCTGATAAACCCCCAGGTTTGGACAGGACACGAGGTCATGTCGGAGGAGGAGCTTGGAAAAGGAAGACAGCGAGCGAGAGGGTCATTTTATGAAGTCGGCATGGGGCTCTGGTCCTGTGGCCCCGGCTGCGGGCGGTGTCCGGCCCCGACCTGAAACGCCTGCCCTCCGCCGCCACCCAGCTACGCCCCCCGGCTACTCCACCGTCACGGAGAGCCACCCGGCCTTGTGTGTGTGTGAGAATTTGCTCAGATCTGGTGCCTGTGCGCACAAGCATTGAACCCACTTAGCATCTCCAACCCAGAAGCACGGAGGGAGTCGGTCCATTTAAGGTTTGCCTTATTCATGTTTGTTCCTTCACTCATTCATGCCAGAAAGGACCACCTCCCCTGGAAACCGGGGTGGGCTGAGGGGGTCTCTCTGGAGGTGCCCGGGCCCCTTCCCATTTCTCCGGCACAGCAAAGCCCCCATTTGTCTCCAGTCAACTCATCCAAGAGAGCGGCTGCCTCACTTCAATTAAGTTTGAATTAATTCTTGCTGGGTTCCTTCACAAAAACATTCAGGTTTTAATTGTTTCACCTAATTACTGGACTACGACCCAGATTTAAGCCCTGGCACAGGTGAGGGGGAACGATGGCCTTTGATTATGTTCACTTATTGTCTCAAGAACTTTTCGGAGCAGAATACTCCTTGTGTTACTACTTATTTATATGTCTGAACTTCCAGACTCTCAGACGGAACGAAATTTCCCTAAATAAACACGAAATCCCTAAATGCCTATGTCTTCACATTTAGGATCAAGTTTGGCTGTAACTGTACTTAGAACAAGGCTGCGGTGCAAATGAGAAACCCCCATAACCTGTGCGTTTCCCCAAATTGTGCAGGGGGCCTAAGGAACAGAGGACCGTGAATTCTATGGATGCTAATTATAGCATTCATTTCTAGCTACATATTTGCATGCAGATATCAGCCTGTATAAATTTGGCATTGAAAGCACCCCAAGGCTCCAGTCTGGCAGATGGGTATCGGATCACAATGAAACTTAACAGTACCTGGGGGCTTTGGGGCCAAACAGAGGCTCTGAGCAACAGGAGACCATCCGTCTTCCCTCCTCCGAGATGACAGTGTGGGCTTTATACATTGTTCCGGCCAGAAAATATTTAAGAGGTGGTTTGGAAAAACACTTTGGGCTGATAGCCAATTTCCCTTAATGTTCTGCAGACAGTCTGTGGATCTTGGAAAGTAGGACATCTTTAAATCACTTTATTTTGCTTCACTTTAAGTTGAGGAGAGTTGGCGTGTGCTGAGAGGACAGCCCGCTCCACGGCTTCACGGGGACTCTGGTGGGAGGCCGGAGGCAGGTGCTCAGGAGGGCTGCTAAACCCCGGGATCAATTTCCCGTTGTGTTTTTTTGTTGTTGTTTTTTTCCATGAGGAGTATTGTGGAGATTTCTTGGATTTATCCTTTCTTACTTTGCAAAAGAAAAACACTCATCCAGAAAAGAAACAAAAAGGTGAAATTTGTGCCTTTCAAAGATTGAGAGGTTTTTGAGAGACAGCGTGGATGTCCTAGCTGGGACCTGGTCTGCAGGCAGACGCAGCAGCATTTATTCCCAGAGAATGTGGTTTGGGGGCTGCAGCAGAAGGCAATTCTTTTCTTCTTTTTTTCTTTTTTTTAAAATCGAAGTATAGTCAGGGCAATTCTTTTCTTGTTCAACTATTCTGAGTAAGCGGACAAGTGCATGGGTGCAATTAAAATCAAATACTGTGCACCAGAAATTGACACAACATTATAAACTGACTATACTTCAAAAAATAAAAGTCAAATGACAGGATACCTGAAAGAAAAATAAGAGGAAAGGAAGAAGGTGTTTGAGAACGAACACCCCCCCAGCCCTGCGAAGAGGCACCCCAAGTCGGGGGGGAGGGGGTAGACGGAGTCTCTCACACAAGATGTTATCAGGAGAGGCACGTCTTCTGCAGCTGTAATTTATACACTCACGTTTTTGGAAAGATTTCAATGTCTCCCCCCAATATAGATGGGCTTAAAGAGTTCTGTGAACCATGGATGCAGTCTGGCTGGGCTACAGAACTGTTATCCTTTAAGGTAGAAAAATGAGCTTAGGAAAATGATCCCTCCCCATCAGATCTGTAGGTGTTCAGGGAAGTCTGTTACACAGCGGCTTTGGATTCCGTATTGTCCCCTTGAAAACTTCCCTGCCTTGAACTTGGTAAAGCAAACGTCTCTAGTTTTCCCAAATTCGTAAGAGAATGAATAAAACTGGGCAAAATATCAAGTATATCTATTTTAATTTTTCATAGTTTCCAAAGATGATGAGAATGAAAGGCTAATGGTCTTTTGGTACCCTGCATGGTCCTGGCTGCTGGCCACTCCTCCATCCTCACCATCACACTCTGCCCTTCCTCCTCCAAGGATTCTGGCCATGCTCATTTCTGCTTCCGGAATTTTGTGCAGCGCTGGGCCTCTTCCTGGGGTCTCTTCCTGCGCTGCACACCACCTCTCCCCTCCCACCCCACAACAACTCTTGCAATGAACTCGGCTCTCCCGGACCTTAAACGCCATGAGGTGGGGTTGGCACAGGGCAGAATTCCATAGGTAGTTGTTGAAGGAGGGAGGTGATGAGCTGAGACCAAGGAGAGGCTTTGGGTTTACTGTTGTGTTTGCAACACATTTGAAAGCCGTTAAAAATTTCAATTGAGTAAAATTTTTTAAAAAATGTCAAAAAACGTCAAAAGCTCTGTTCATCCGGAGAGCTGTTTTTCAAAAGCTTAAACTCCTTCCCTTCCCTGCCTCTGCCCATCCCCCACCCCAGTCTCCATCCCCATCCCAGCCCTGCTGTCTAACAGCAAGGCACGTGCGCGTGCGCCTGGACACCACGCGGTAGCCTGAGCCCCCGCCGCGTGTTGTGATTCTGTCTGTGGGGTTGGTGCCATTCTCTCCCCCATTTTACAGATGAAGAAGCAGAGGCCCGAGAGAGCGAGAGAGCTGTGTTCAAGGTCGCCCAGCCAGCGAGTGTGAGAGTTGAGTTCAAGGCTGCACAGCTCGCCCCGCACTGCTTCTTAGAAAGGAAAGCGACTTCTGAAGCCGCCGTCGTGCCAGAGGCCGGCAGGGGGGCCAAGTGCGTGGCCGTGGCCCTGCTTCCACATTCGATTCATAATGATCTCGGTTTCCTTGCTCGTGGTCTGCTGCAAGCATCCCGCTGGAAGGAATCCAAGAGGACTTTAAGAGGATGGCACCGTGACAACAGAAGTGACGGCTGACAGCCTGACACGGGGGATGGAGACAAAACTCAAAGGCAGTCTGGAGACTGTGTACCAGGTAGGCCCAGAATAGATGAGTCCTGCATCATTAGGAAACTTTCAGATTTTTCTAGAGCTTCTCTTTTAGAGGCTAAGAAAATAGTGATTTAAAATAATGATTTTTCTTTACAGGCATAAGCTGCAGTCACATTGCAAATTAATTTCTTTGTACCCGGCAAAGGAACTAGTCCCACGGGTGCCTGCCAGGTGTCCCAGAAGGAAACTCCGTCTTGGGGGGGCTTCGTCCCAGGCACGCCACCAAGCAGTGAAGTGTCACCTGCCTGTCTTCACGCGTGGGGACTGATAGCATTTCATATTTCTCCTTCCCCAAATTTTCATTCTTTAATTTTTTATGGCTTCTCCTTGCTTAGCATGAGATAAAGTCTGGGTATCACCTTTACCTTGTTTTGCCAGCAAATTTATTTTTAGCTCTTTTAATTAAAAAATAAACAAAATAATATTTTATTCATGTCCAGGTTATCCAGAGGAGCACAGAGCACATGTGTGATGCAGAACACACAGAATTGCCCAAGGACTGCATCCTTGAGAAGAGTTTTCAAGCTACTAATTTTCATTGAAAGGTAGGGAAGTTTTTTTTTTTTTAAAGATGTGCTTTCATTAAAAAGGATCTGCGATATTGGCAAATATCTAAATTACTCAGTTTTCACTCATTGCACTTATTTTACAAATTGGAGTGTTTCCATTCATTATAAAGTGATTTAAATTTGATGGTAAATTGTCTCAATTTTTCCTCCTGATGAGTTAACATAGGGAACTAAATTACCTTGATTATAAATTGCTGACTTCAGTAATACAACAATTCACATCATCTCTTAACCTGTATTTTGAAGGGCAAATAATACTTTCAGAGACTCTGAAACTTGCCCTTTCATTCTAAAGGCAAAGAATGAAGATGCTGTGAGTGACTGGGACTGGAGCAGGGACTATGGCCTTTGTGGGGACTCGAATCCTGGCTCCTCCATGGATGGAATCTTCCCATTTGTTGGACTTAAGCCTGTTCTTTGGCCTCACAGTCTTGGGAAGAGTGTCAACAAATTGTCTCCTGGGTACATGTTTCAGTTTGTGAAGTGATTTGAAATCTGAGTTGTAAAAAAGGTGAAGCCCTGTGTAGCTTTTATCTTTCAGTGAACTACTAGGGGTGTCTCCTCAGGAAACTTCCCCTCCTTCTCCTTCCCAGGAGGCCTCAGTTTCCCCTGGGGTCCCCAGGGCGGAAGGAAACTAACTCCAACCCTGGCTTCAGGTGTGGAATAGGAGACGTCACCTGAGCTGTCAATTCATCCATCCTGGGGGCCACAGTTGTTGGTTTAGAGACAGAAAGGTGACCTAAGCAGTCTCAGGGTGACTCTCAAAATATTTGCTGGGAATTCTGGGCCATGGGCAACACACAGTGAAGATGAGAGGCCTGGATCCTTTGCAGCCATTTTGCTGCCACGAGGGAAAACAGACAGTCAAAGAGGATTAATAGAGGGGCAGGACTGGGAGAATGACAAGAGGATGGAGCCAGACCCCTGGATGAAGCTTACCTGGGAACCTGCCCAACTCTGATCTCTTAGGCACGTGAGCCAAGAATATTCTCTTCTTCTAAACCAGTTAGAATTGGATTGGATTAAGGGTCCTGACTGAGATGCACATAAACTCATTTTCCTTGTGTGCCCTGAGACACGAGCTCCCCTCCACACCTGTCCCCCTCCCCTGTCCCCCTCCCCCCTCCAGTTTTCAGTGAAGGGGACTAGATGGTCTTACCTTTCTCTGTGTGTCCTCTTTGCAGTGTGTTCTGGTTAACAGAAACCCCCTAAGTTTTGATCTGAGACAATGGGCAGAGCCCAGTGGGCTGTGCTCAGCCCCCGGCCCGAACTGACGCCCGCTGCTCGCCTGTGGTGCTGGTGGAGGTGGGGCTTCTGTAGAGCCAACAAATGTAGCCTCCGTGTTACTCTTCCTTATGCCCAGTTTTCTAGTGCAAGTTCCTTCTTTTTCTTACCTGTCTGAGGATAACGTTTACATATTAACATTACTCTCTTTAATATATGTTGCAAAGATGCTTTCCTCACTTGTGATTGGTCAGTTTTACTTGTTCATGGGTTTTTTTCCCCTTGTGTCGAAGTTTTACTTTTCTACGTAACCAAATTTAGTAGTCTTAAAAAAAAAAAAAACAGACGTGTGAATTTATTCAGTTTAACAAGGGTAAAACAAAATATTTGCTTCAAGTTTTAAAATTTTTTACATGAAATATAAACAAAAGATGGTATTGATCCCCTTGTCACCCAATACCCAGGCTGGTTCACCTCCCTCCACATGTACAATTCCTATGGTGGATTTTGTACAATCCTATGAGGTCATAATGAACATTTTGCTTGGAAAAGCAGATAATTATAAAAGGTATCTGCTATTGTTTTCTGTGCACTTGAAAATTCATAAATCATGTCGTAATTTTATTTGGTAAATTGTTATTTAAATTCAGCATCATGTCAAGATGAATCCATGTTGGTACATAAATATACATAATTTATTTTTAAAACATATGCATTAATGAATGTTTGGGTTTTTCCTAATTGTAACTAATGCAAATAACGTGATAAACTTTCGCTGCTGTCTTTATGGGTTTCTCCAGGCATGTTCCTGCGTATGAAGTTTCTGGGTTGTAGGAAATGTGCATTCTTGGGTCTCTCAGGTACTGAGAGCTTTGCTTCTCCGAGGGGCTGTGTCAGCTGTACTTGCACCTGGGAGTATGGGATGTCCCACTTTCTAAATCTCTGCCGATATTTGATGTTCTCAGACTTTTAGATTTTTGCCATTCTGGAGGGTGTACATTCTCATTTTGGTTTTAATCTTTATTTCCTTCAGTATTAATGTGAAGGAACAGTTTTTATGATGTTTAATTGGTTTTCCTGATTTTTCTCATTTGTGAAAGCCTGTGTTTTGTGCATTTGTCTATTGAATTATTTGTCTTTTTCTTATTGATTTGTAGGTCTTCTTTACATAGGCTGGCTCCTAATCTCTTTGTCTATTAATTCTGCCAACCTTTGTCTTCCTGGTTTCTGCATTTACAAAAGCCTTTCTTATCCCCATAAGACACAAATACCTGTTTGATCATTTTTATATTTTTAAATATTTAAATCTTTTAAACATTGGAAGTTAAATTTGACAAATTGTATAAAGAATGTATCTAAATGTTTCTTGTTCGAATAAATAGCCAATTTTCCCAGTAGCAGTCATTGAAGTATTTTTCCTGCTGATTTGCATTACCACTTTATAACACCGTACAAATGAGCACATGGCTCATGCCTGTTTCTGAACTCTTGTCCACTTATGTGTTTGATTCTCCAGGGACAATATCACCACATTTCATTGACTGTATCTCTGGAGAATATTTTGACCTCTGATCAGACAGTTCTTCATTATGATCATTGTTTTTACACGTGTCTTACGTAGCTTCAATCTTTTAATTTTCCCAATAAAATTAAGGGCCAGGCTTCCCTCCCATTTTATTGAGGTTTGGGATAGAATTGTATTTGATATTTCATTGGTCCTTGAGTCATTTCATTATCTTGGAAACAGAATTAAAGACGAATGATTATATTTTGTTTCATGCTTTGGTGACCTTAAAGACGGGGAATCCTGTAGAAAGTTTAGCTCTTTGGGCAGGACCCGCTGGCGGCACTGGTCCCCTGCGGCGCGGCGCCCCCGCTGCAGAGGCGGGGGGGGTGGTTCTGTGCTGCAGGAGAGGCGGACGGTCAGCACTTGTGGGCGACGTGCGTGCTTGTTTTAACGTTTCTCTGCAGTGATGAGAAGGGAAGGTCTGATCATGTTATCCACGACTCCGATTTCTTCAGACCTGAGTGACTGTTTCCCGTGTGGACTACCGTGTTCACACACCCCTCGGCCCGCGAATTTCACCTGGGAGGCCACCGGCGTCCCTGCGTCGCCCCGGGTCCAGCTCCCGTGAACGGAGCCGGCCACTCTCTGGCTCACTGTCACCTCAGGCAGAGCTTCTCGTGGATTTTCCTGGATAGCATTCGCCTTGGGGACAAAGCCGTCCTAAAGCTGCCATTGCTTCAAGATGGCGTACATCAAATTCCAGCCCGTCGGGGAGGCCTGCCTCATCCCGCATCTGCGAAGAGCAAACCGCTCCCCCTCCTCCCCGTGGTTCTGCCGCAACATTTCTCTGCTGACAAAGCTGACTTTCTAGGAAATTACTCGGCTTAGACTGAGTGGTGGGGCGAGATGGAATAGGATGATTAGCTCATGTTTGAGGAAACCAGCATGCCCACGTGCTGCGCTGTCACTAACAGCGCAGGGCTGTCTCCTCCTCCCGTGCTTAGCAGACCTGTTGTGGGTTTGACACACTCTTGGGAGTCTCCCCCCAGGAAAATGTTTGTATATGTTTATGTATGCATATAACCACACACACGTGCACACACACGTATACATGTAAGCCTGTGTATGTGTGTGTATATGCACATGTCTGTACACACATACGCACACACAGACCTGTGCATTTAGTTCAAAATCCCATGCTCAGAAAACGGACGTGAGGAAACATAACCAGAAGGTGCTTCGCTCGCTAGAGCTCAAAGTAGCTGCATCTCCAGTAACCGTTATTAATACGGAAGCATTTCTGAGGTCTTACTGGAGCCCAGCCCTCTGGTAAGAGTATTATACGCCCCATCTCCCACGGGAAGCCCACGCGGTACCTGCTGGTGTCATCCCCAGGTGCCAACCTGAAACAAGCCATTCAGGACCACGGTCAGCTCCAGGAAGTGGCCCAGTCCGGCTGGCACCTCGTGCTCCTGCCCACAGTGCCACCTGCCTCTCCTTCCAGAGCTGGGGGGGGGACTGCTGTGACCTGTCACCTTCTGCTGAGCCCCTTGCTGCCTCTGCTGCAGCTGCCTGGGGCCTTCCAGGTCTTTCCAGATCCCTCTCCTCTCTGGGCAGTGACTGAAATGCCTCTGGTTGGGGGCATCGCAAGGAGCCCCAGGACTGGTCTTTGTTGGACGGTCGTGTTTTGTAGGTGCCACCGAGGTGTGTGGAGCCACCTGCTGGGCTGGCCCAACACGCCTGCACAGGAGTCAGGGGCGCTGGATGGAAACCAGCAAGCACGTGCTGGGCTGTAACCTGCCGTTCTGACCTCTGACTTGGCTGGAACACTGGATTGCTTTTTTCTGTGTTGTGTGCTATGTACATGGAGATGTTCTTTGGAAACTCCCTGTTGCAGATTTTTTTGTTAGTGTCACGTGGCTTCACTGGGTTTATTTTCAAACTGGCCTTTCTCCCCCCTCACTGCAATTTCCAGGCCCTGGGCTGGGGCCCATTGCAGAGGGGCCCGTGTCAGTCCTTTGTCTCTGTGGACACACCTGCCCACAGTGGGCCAGAGACATTGTGGCCATGTCTTCCGATGCTGGTTCAGACACCAGGTTCTCTAATTCCACATCGCAGTGTCTCCCCAGCCAGGCCCCATGGAGGACGAGCTGTGGGCCACGTCACAGGGGAGCGGCCACCTGAACTTGTATGTGGCCTAACATTTAGCTGATGCCTCTGGGTGCAGGTGTGGACTGACTGGAAGGCGATCGCAGATGAATGACAACAGCCACCCTTGAACAGAAGCCCTGACTCTTTGATTCCACACCCACTCCTGTTCCCCTCACTGGGTTTGTGCAGAGTGCCTCCCCCAGCTCAGCTCAACCCCTCTGAGCTGATTCCCCGTATTCCCGGCTCTCTGACTTCCTCCTCTCCCTGCTGTGGCCGTGCTCCGCAGCCTCCCCCGCACCCTTCTCAGGAGGAACCGGCCCTCCTGCCGTCACCCTCCCCGTGGCCCGGAGACACAGGCTCCTAGCAGAGCGCTTCACAGCAGCAGAGTGGTTGTCGATAAACCCTCCAGGTCGTGCAGAGTCAAAGGAAATCGGTGCTAGTCATTGAGCACTGAATGGCTTGTTTCAAACTCAAGTGCAAGCCGGGCTCTCAGAGAAGATCGTTATGACTGGTATTAAGTCTCCCTCCACTTCCTGTTGAACATCTGATTATCAATTTGTGTAAGCGCCTGCTCGCGGGTCCAACTTCGATACCATGCTGTTGACTCCAATTTTATAAATGTGTAAGAAGTGAGTAAATTAAGTGGCGTGAACCCTGCCAGGGCTCTGACCTTGCCGCCCGGCGTGCAGGCCCAGGACTGCTGTACAGCATAATGATTACATTACAATCTTGTGATATTATTCAAAATGACTTCAGATAAATGAATGATAAACTAGGGGTTATGCCGCCTTTATTACAGAGCTGATAGGTAGCTAATCAGTGTCCAAGTATATGTCGTTACATAAATTATGAGCCAGAGTTTGATGTGAATTCCCAGAGAGGCCAGTTTTGAGCATCGTCTGGTGGAAGGCCACAGGCTGAGCTCTGAATTCTGAAAACAGCCAGCCTCTCCGCTCGCATCGTTCCTGTAAATCACTAATACGTATCTTTAAAGGCCCGGGAATATGCTCTCATCCACTGACAGACATTGTTTGTGGGTAAATGATCACCACTCTTCTCTTTCAAAGACGTTTTCCCCCCTCTATATTCTATATCAGTTTGGCAGGAAGGATTTTTCATTCCTTAAGCTGGTGTGTGAAGAACAGTAAAGACTAGGAAATGACTGGTCAGTTACAGATTGGAGAAGAGGCATTAAAAAATGCCAAGTGCAGAACCCCCAGGGCAAGGCTGAGGCCAGGAGTCCTGTCTGGGAGGGCACGGGCGGGGCTCCCTGGCTGGGCGCGCTCACAGCCCAGCCAAGGGCACAGGTTGATTTGGGAGGCCCTCTGTCAGTATCAGCTGGATGGATGACACAGTGACTTTGTTGTGGAAACGAGGCTTCCAGTGATGCAGCCTGAGATATTAGCGCCAGGTCAGGGGCATGGAGCAGCGCGGTGATGGAGAGAGAGCGAACTGGGTTCAAAACCATCTCATCCCTTCCTAGCTCATGTCCCGGGGCAAGGTACTCAAGTGCTTTGAGTGTCCATTTCTTTATCTGTAAAATGAGGAAAGATAATAGCTGTGTATACTGATTTTGGGGATTTCATGAGAAACAGAGACCATCTGCCGGTACTCTCCTCCATAAGCGGGACCCGCTCAGCGTCCGGCCATGGAGAGCTTTTTCTATTACCAGCGTCCTTGTTGTCATCTGTGGTAAGATGACAGTTTGGTCTTGAAATGTTTACCTGGAGGCCGTGATGAGGACTGGGCCCTGGCAAATTGTACTTCTTGCTCAACGTTCCCCTTGCTACAATTTTTAATAAATAACTCATCAAATTTCAGGAATAACTGGGGCTTCCTTTTGCTCATGAGACGATGGCTTCTAAGATAACACAGTCTGGGAAGCACTGGTCCCCTTGCAGACGCCGGGTGGTCTCTGCACCAGAAGGGGGTCCTTGGCAGCTGCACATGGGAGGGAGGCAGGAGGGGAGCCTGGCATCCCACACTGGCCCTGGCAATGCCACCGAGTGGCCATGCGGCCCTGAACAAGTCTCTGAACTGTTCTGAGCCTCTAAAAAGCAGCGTGTGTCTGGGGTGGGTATCCCCTGAAGTCTCTTTCAGCTCCATGAGTTCTCGCGCGCTGAAACATACGTTTTCGCACTGACTGCCTCGTCAACATTACATACGTGACTTTTAGAATCATTCATTTATTGCCGAAGGATCCAAAAAGGACCAGAAGACCGAGAGCTCCGGGATCGACACAGGAAATGAACAAGGCCGGGAGCTCAGTCACAGGGCAGAGCCCATGAGAAGGCAAATAAAATGCAGACTGTGAGGGGGCTTTGACTGAATATGAGCCATCAAACCATGTGGGAGGAGAGACTCGTCCACACTACGTTCAAGGGAAGGAGGAAGAAAAAGAATGAAGGGAATTTGTCACGTCCGAGGGTGGCAGTGACACAAGGAGACAGGTTAGAAGGTGGGGGTTTGGTTCGGGGTGTGAGAACAGCGCTCCGTCCTCCCCATGGGACGCCTTCCTTACGCTGCCACCAATGCCTGAGTGGCAGGCAGCCCGCCCGCTGCTCATTCCTGCATCCAGGTGGAATGGATCAGGCTCGGACGATACAGTCTAATGACACTTCAGACATTTGTTATTTCTTATTTTCTTAGGGAAAAAAGTCAAGACAACCCACTGATGCAGGTTGAGTGTGCCAGGTTCCTTCTCCTGCCTGGAGGGGGCCCAGCCAACGGTGCTAATCAAGGACCAAGGAGCCAGGAAACAGCCGGGCGCATGCCCCTCCCACCCGGGAAAGGTGGAGGTTGCTGACCATCCCTGACAAGGGGACGTGTACTGTCAAGTCAGCCTGTGGTTTGCACAGAACTAATAAATACTGATGTTCCAGATAACAGCCTGAAGTGTACCCTAAGTTTAATGTGCCCCAATGTCCACTGCAGCATTATTTACAGTTGCCAAGACATGGAAGCAACCTGAGTGTCCATCAACAGATGACTGGAAAAAGAAGATATGAGATATATATAATACACACACACACACACACACACACACACATACACACAATGGAATATTACTTAGCAATAAAAAAAGAATGAAAATTTTGCCATTGGCAGCAGCATGGATGGGCTTGGAGGGTATTATACTAAGTGAAATAAGTCAGACAGAGAAAAAGAAATACTTTATATCACTTGTATGTGTGGAATCTAAAAAATTACAACAAACTAGTGAATATAACAAACAAGAAGCAGACTCAGATATAGGGAACAAACTAGCGGTTGCCAGTGGGAGGGGAGAGGGGCTGCCCAGGGGTAGGGGAGTGAGAGGCACAAACCGCTGGATGTGAGACAGGCTCAAGGATGTGTGTACAACACAGGGAATACAGCCAATGTTTTGCAATAAATGTAAATGGAAAATAACCTTTAAAAATTATACACAACTTGACAAAATTTAAAAAATAAAACATATTCTAAGCTTAATTAGTTTACTAAATATATTTTTCAAATGGCTTGTTAAAAACCCGCAAATACAGTTTTTGGAACTCCTGAGATTCATTAATATCCAAGAAGTAAGATTATAAAAACAATAAAGAGTAACTGTTGAGAAGGATTATGATTTTAAATGAAGCCAGAGGAAGAAATTAGATCCTCGAATAATCGACATCACCGATGGGAGTTTAACCAGGTTTAACCATCACTGAAGCACGAGGCGGTTCTCAAATATTAAAATATTAAAATGCCATGACTCCTTATGTCTGCGTCTTACACGACGTAAATGCTATTTTGTCCAAATATGCCATGAAAAGTCGCCAGACAAGAAGCTCAGGTAAGAACCCGAGTGAGAAATCAGCATTTGTTTTTTACAAACATGGTGTATCCTCCTAATGTGATTTTTACAGATTCAATATGCTAGACCGCATGGTGTGGTCTCCGGGCTCAGAACCGTGTTGTTGAGATTACACTGTGGGGTCCGGTTCCAGGTTCTGCCTTGGCTGCGGCGTCTACACTTAGGCGGGACTTTCCCGAACGTTCCCTGCTGCAGGGAACAGTTGGTTTGTGTTTATTTGTGGGCTGAGGCTAAGCACAGATAATTGTATTCCCCAAAGACATTTTTCTCAAATTTTGATAAACTCAAAATGGAAATTAAACTGGAATTCTGTAGCTGATGGCATTGATGGTAGTTTTTGCTAACACAAATGTTATGATATTTAAAAAAATGAAGAAAATTGGCCTTTCTCCCAGAAAGGCAATGCCGGGAGAAGTCAGCAGATCTGGTGAAGCACACGCATAAAATAACCACCACGGCAGCCTCCCCCTCCTCTGTCTCTCACTCTCTCTCCTGCACGCGCGCGCACACACACACACAAGCACGGACTTCTCTCTGGAGTCCTCAGCAGTGAAGCAGGCACTCTTCCCTCCTTGAAATCCCTAAAGTTCAATCTAACAATTTCTAAAGTCACAGCCAAAGCTGAGTCTGGAATTTGCAAGTGCAAAGTGAAAGTATCTTCATGGAATGGTCACAAAGACCCACACCTGCTGGTTTCTTTTCTTAATGTGCCAAAAAAGCTTGTGTCCGTGGATGCGGCTTTTCATAGTTTTAATAATTCTCAGACTGGATTTTCTGCACCTAGATGCTAAGTTCACATAGCCCTAAGCACTGTGAGATTTTGGATTGTTAGACAAAACAATTTAAATGATTCAGGTCGAAAATGAGATGCTAGTAAAATCTTTTAGACGGAATTGTCTATTTGCCTGTTTATAAAGACCGAACAAATCATAATCATTCATTCATTCATCAGTGAACAAATTAGCACAGAGCTTGCTCCATGCCAGGGGTGCACTAGGGCTGAGCAGGGAATCGTGGTGGGCCTGTTTCTGGGAACTCACCCCCTAGTGAGGGTGAATCAAGAAGTCAGACTGTAGAAGCCCTGGGAAGAGCACTGCAGGGCACAGGAAGGAATGTGATTTGGAATCTGTCTTGGAGGCCTTCCTGGAGGAAGTGGCATTTGAGCTAATAGCTGAAACTGGATCAAGAGAGGGGAGCCACATCCTGGCCAGGGTCCTGCACAGGAAACAGGCCAGGGTGACCAAGCACAGCGCACGGGAGGGAGTTGTCTTGCCAGGGGGCCCACAGGTGTGCGGGCAGATGGTGCAGGGCCTTGTGGGGTGCAAGCAACAGGCTTCAAATGGCAACAGCAGACTCAATGTACATCTGTGTGCAGGAGACCCTGGGGGGAGTTATTTTGTCACTCCTAGGTCCCTTCAATATCAGTGTCATTTCAGCCTCCTCTCCCTACACACAATGAAAAGAAAAGAAATGTTACCAGTGGACAATTACAAAGTAGCACCTTATGACTATTGTAACCTCAGTGATGTTTTAAAATATATTTCAAAATGCAGGATGTTACATCTGTAGGAACATCTTCTGCTTGTTTTCCCTTTAAATAATAGGAAAAGTGCTCATGTTCACACGGAGACAGGCCATGCTGTGAGCAACAGATTGTGTAGAAACAGTAAAATCTGACCAAAACTTAGATTCTTAACCCTGGGTGGGTTATATGTTACTGTGGAACTTCGAGAGACCCCGTGACAGACAAAATCCAGGGTGAGAACGGATGGCCCCTCTGAATTCTCTCTCGGCCCCTAGAACCCGCTTCCTGTGCCGTAAAAAGGCACCACACGTGGTTACAATGTGCGAAATGGAGTCTTGGAGAAATAATGTTCGAATATCTGTTTCTGGGTGTACGTGCTCTACTGATGAATGAAACAGCAAGTATTTAAAGCGGAAGCTCTTTCCATTCCTCCTGCGAAGACCCGAGCTGCTCCGGCTGGCTGGCATCACTGCTCCCCGAGCCATTCATCACCCTTTGTTTGGGCCGGGCTCATTGTTCCGATTGCCCAATCCTGCTCCGGGGCGGGCGGGGGGGGGGGCGAGGAGCGCCTCTTTGTTCAACGTGTGGGTCCTGGGGACACACGCTGGGGCAGGGGCTGGTGTGCCGGGCAGCAGCGTCGCGGCCCGATTCGGAAGTCCCAGGTGGCTTTCAAAATACAGCAGGTGAAGACAGACGCGTCACCTGGAATGATGTGGCTTGGCAAGCACCTCGTGGTGATTTTTGAGAAATCGCCTTGGAGTGATCACCTCTTTAAGGCTGTGCCCTAATTAACTTGAAAAGACAGTGAATGACTCACGTTTTATTGGTGACAGATGATTTTTGAGGCTTTCTTTGGAGGAGCAAAAATGGATATAATTATGCAATGTGCAGAAGTGAAAGACTTAACCGAAGCACTTGGTTTTTGCCATTTCATTCACAACTTGGAATTATATAGTTAAACTTGGGTCCTCAAAGGCCCTAAAATACAATCCATCATTAGGAAATATTTAGGAATATTATTGGAGAGCTGTGGTAATGTATGGCTGCAGAGCTATGTTAATGTGATTTAGGAATAAAAAATAATAACTCTCACCCCCAAATCATATAATGTAAAATATCTCCTGTCGACGTGTGACATGCAGGTGGCATCCTGCGCGTATATGTGCATTGGCAGTTCTTTACAAGATGCATACGTTTTTATTTTGTTTACCAGTATGCAAGGTACTAAAAAGGGTTTTATTGGAAGCACATACTCTAGATTTACAATATTATATTCGAGTGTATACATTCTCTAGCAACGACAACAAAGAAGGCTGCGCTGTATCCACACCAGTGACAAATCTGCCAGGGACTGACTAGTTGATACGCCTTTTTATTACCACAGCTGCCTTGTTTTTTCTACTCAAAATAAAAGAAAATCACAGGATCCTTAAAATAATAGCTGGCAGCAGGTAGTTACTGGGAAATGCATGTCCCCAGCTCTTCACTTTGTAGCATCCGTCCGGATGGCAGATGAGAGGCTGGGATCTGCAGGTCGGTGACAAATACACGGGTAATAGCATTCAGCTCGCCTAACTGTAAAAGTGAATTCACCGTCCTCTTTGTTTGATTGTAGACCTGACATGTCAGATGAGAGGGGGCCTTGGATTACCTGCCAAAACAACAGCGCAAATTAACACCAGACACCAGGGCTGCTTGATGCTGAATTACAGACATCGCTTCCATCATTGATTCAAATCGAGCTGATCGGGAAAGCCCGTAGTGGCTGCCTTGGATGCCGGGCATCTGGCAGCCCAAGTGCGGCCGGCAGGGAGGGGCAGGGGAGCCCAGTGCCTCCGGGGCGCCCGTGCCCAGTTACTCCTTTTCCGTGGGCCAGGTCGGGGCCGGGCTCTGCAAACAGGACGGCAATGTTTAGCATTCATAGGTTTTCTTCTTGAAGTTCTCTGATTTCCTAATGTGACAGCTCTGGCACCGGAGACACTGCCACTGAAATTGCCTCCTCCAGCCCTGCTTGGTTTAAGCGAGAGGCAGCTTGCGGGAGTGGGAGAGGCAGACACAGGCCTCCTTCCACGCGCCTTTTTCTTTACATATTCCCCTTGCGTTCATACCAAGCCCCCGTTAGAGGTGGCAATTGTATAAGAGCGATACTTATTGGCTGTGTTTTTTTTTGAGGATTTGAAACAAGACTTACAGTGGTGCTGATGACAGTTCTGCCCACGATGAAGCAAAGCCCTCAATTAATTGCAGGCTCTCTTGAGTTTGGGTTTATCTTGTTTTATGGGACACACGGACTATTCAGAAAAGAATTTTTAAAAATACTTCTTAAAATAGTTCTTGATATTCCTTAAAATAAAAAAAGACTTGTGATTTTTACAACTTTTGAGCGAAGATATGATTTTTACCACCCCACTCCAGGATGGCTAAGCTAAAATTTCATTTCCTTTCTTCCTTCCTTTCCTCCCTCCCTCCCTCCATCCCTTCCTTCCTTCTTTTCTCTGTCTTTCATTCTCTCTCTCTCTCCCTCCCTCCCTTCCTTTTTTGGGCAAGTGCCCAGGTGTAAAAGTTGTAGGGAAAAGTGGTTAGGGCTGGCTCCTCCTTTAACCAGTGCTCTCCGGAATCTGGGTGGACTCCTCCAGGCCTCGGGTCACAGAAACTCAGCCTGGAGTTGTCAGATGGTTTTATTCTGGCTTTGCTGGTTTGCCTGTCATACAGCCTATTCCTTACCACCTGCAGACCCAGGTCAGAAAGATCTTGAAGTGGCTTAAATGATGCTCAGTGTAAGGATTCAACACCAAGTAAGGTAATTTTAGCTGCTTTGTATCTTGGGCTCTCATTAAAAACAAACAAACAAACAAACAAACAAACAAAAAACCACCTCTACATTTAAAATACAGTGCTCACTTAAAATATGCAGTCTATTTTTAGACTGCAATTTAAATGGCCTCCCAGTAAAAACAGTTTTAAGCGATTATGGAGAACTCTCCATTGATCTGAATTCCTTAAAAAGTACAGCCAAAGGCTTTGGACTGTAATTTCCAGATCAGCATTGATTCCTGCCAACATGCCTGGGTTTCTGATTTTTCACAAAGTGCACACCTGAAGTTTCCTAGTGAACATCTAGCATCTGTAAACATTTATCATTTCTTCTGCACGTTAATAGCCAGTCACGTTATTTCTAGCCGAGTGAACTCTTTCAGCATCCAAGGGACATCCTTGTTTAGCAAACAGCTTCTTCGATAAGAGAACTAAATTTAGTTCTTTGCAAGGAGGTTATAAATACTAATTTTTTCTCTCGCCTATCTTGATGATTAAATCACCCTAATTTGCATTGTTTGAGCTAATCACAGGGTGATTTATTGACCTGCTATGTTTACATGAAGTAGATAGCAACAATTAAGTTGATTTTATCTGCAGTTATTAGAAATACAGTAAATGCAATATATGCCGGAAGCAAATGAACGTATTAGCGGGAAGTGTTTCAGTGATCTGAGGAACCCTCCGAGCCAGCCTAGCAGGTGGTGAGAGCCTGTTTTTAAATTACATTTCAGCAAGTGAACATAATAAATCCTCCTGTGTTATACATTTCGCTGGTAGCGACTTAGACTCGCATTACTCAGTTTGACCTCATTCCCGCTAATCACCATCTCGGTTTTAATAGCTGCCACAGTGAGTGAAACAGTTAATGCAGTATTTCTTGCCCAAAGAGTGCCTGTCAGCCTATTGATGACAAATTAAAATTAATAAAGAAGATCCGTGTTGAATTTGAGGGTATGGAATCACCGTGGCATCATGTGACGGCCGCGGCCTCTGGGGCGCTCTGTGAAAAATAATGTTTTTGGTGAGCGTGCATTGTCTTGAAAGGCACGCTCAAACTGCCAAATCCCTGCCTTCGCCTGGAAAACTTCTGAAATAGGAGCTATATTCTTTTAGCTCTCATCACGTGTAATTTATCCCTCGGAGAGTTATTTCCCGTTCTGTACACCTTAGCTCTGTGCTGTAGTAATAGTATGTTTCCAAGCTTCTACAATTTTATTTACCTCGGTGAGAACCTTTACAAGAACAATTGCAGACACACAGGAGTCCGGAAAAAACATGGCAAAAATGTGGAAGTTCAATACTGTGTTTCTGCCAAACGTCTCTGCCTCCGTTTCAAGGGGGCCCAGACGGTGAGTTAGAGTCAGCGCCACTGCTTGTTCAAAAAACGCTCAGCCTTTTGGGGGTCATTCTTTCCTTTCTTACAGAAAATGAGGTCTAATCACAATGCATTTATCTTTCCAGTGGTTCCAAAATGAGAAAGTAACACTCACCAGAAGATTCAACTAAATAGCCCAAGTAAACACCCATTGCTCATGGAGGTTTTATGACCACTTGTATATTATATGTTCATTAAAAGGAAAAATAATGCTTTGCTGGAGAATGGGAGTCGGGGGCACCTGCGGTGCGGGACTGATTCCAAGGCACTCGGTTGGATGAATGTGGCCAGGAGGGGTGACTGCAGCCCCGCAGAGACAGGTGCATCCTTCTCAGAATCAGTGGATGTGATTCTGACTGCACCCAGGAAACACACCAGAAACTGTGTCGTCTTCCCCCTAAAAGAGGCCGTCCACGGAGGTCAACGCGGGAGGTGTGGGCTGGTGGTCCCAGCAAGCGTGAGGCCCTGTGGTTGCCCTGGAGAGAGGAATCAGGCAAAATCCCTGCCCCCGGACTCCTTCCGGAAATCCAGAGGAACCCCTGCATCACCACCACCCATGACGCAACGCGGCGTCAGGGAGCACTGGCCTGGGGGTCCGGAGCCCACTGCCCAGGCTCCATGGCTGCTGATGGCTGTGTGACCACAGGTCTTTCCCTCCCTCCCTGGGCCCAGGATTTCTCATGTGGGTCTTGGCCCTGAGTTGCCAGCTTGAGTATTCTAGAAGGAAAAAACAGTGGGGAGCAGTCCCGTCCTGGGGCCCTGGGCCCTGGGATAATGCCTCTGCACCTCGCAGACCTCTGGTGGGCCCCACTCCCTGCCTTGTTCCTGCAGCCCCTCCCCAGGCCTGCATCCTCTGGCCCTCCCTGAGCACCCTGGGCTGCCTGGCCCAATCTCCTGGATGCCCCCCTGCCGAGACTTGGATGTCGGTGTGGCCCCTTCTCACCAGCTGCTTTGAGTCAGGGTGCACACTTCTCTGAACTGCAGTCGTCTTGAGTAGAGACCCGGGAAACGGAACCGTTCACGAAAGGCCTTGGGCCGCAGCCTGGTGTGCATGGAGTGGCTCCCCCGGGTCCCCCTCCTCTTCCAATGTCTTGCGACTTCAGATAGGGTCTAATTCAACAATGAATTCAATTCATTCAATTAAAACTAAAATGTATTTTTATTGAGGTGACATTGTTTATAAGTTTCGTGAGGAAAACGTTCTGTTTGTACGTCTGTACACCCTACGGTGTGCTCACCACAAAAACTCAGTTTCCAGTTGTCACCATAGAGTTGTCCCTCTTTCCCGCTTCACTCCCCCCACCCCTGCCCCTCCCACTCTGGTAACCACTACCCTGTGCTCTGTGTCTACGTGTGTGTCCTGTTTTAGTTTCGTTTGTTGATTTTGTTTTTCCTTCAACAATGCATTTTCGATGCAGGATATAGCAACAGGGAAAAGGAGAATTTGGAATTTAGGTGTTTCGACGACAGTCTCACCAGCTTTCTCAGTTGCTGTCTCACTTCTGTAAAAGTTCACATTCAGGTTTTAGGAGAAACTGACACCGTACATTATAACCTAACGCAAACTGACGCCTCCGTTTGCGCAAACGTTGGGCGATACTGCAGTACGTTCTCTGCATGTGGCTTGTTTCCCTCTGTTCACTAAACAGCCACCCGTCTAACAGGTGCGCAGAAAGAGGCTGTGCGTTCATCTCAGTCCTGAAATGGGGAAGTGTTTCAATACAGGATTAAGAGGCTGACACCTCGAATAACTGAGAGGAAGATCCTTTGCAATTCACGGGGTTGATGTATCCTCGTCAAATCGCTCTATCTCTGAGATGTAAAATAAAAATACAGAAAAATGAGGAATTAATTCAATTAAACATTTTCCCACCCTCATTTTACCTTTCCGCACTGCTCTGGGGAATCATTTATGAAATGTGTATCACCAGAAGACTTATTTTTGTCATTATTTTTAACTTAATGAGTGTACCTTGCCCATCAGAGAGAAAGAACAAAGGTTAAATTTTACATTAACAGCACATCGCAACATGCTATGCAAATATCTATATGCAAATATAAAGCCCCTGGAAGATAAATGTGTTATATTTTTAACCAGTTAACTATGACTGTGAAGTATTGTGTGAGATATTCAGTGGTTTCAGTTTTATATCTTTCTTGTAAATAATGCATAAAGTATGTAGATGGTGTCAAAATATGATTAAGCTATTAGCTTTATAGTTTTCATAGTTAAGAATGTGTTCAGCATGGAACCCCTAATAACTCATTCCTAAAGGCGGCGACCATTATGAAATATTTCTTGTTCAAGTGAACGTTATCATGTGACATAATGATTTTGCTTAAAACCAAGTTAAATGAGCAGTAAAATTAAACAATATTGCATGAATTGTGTTTGACTAATTTTGTGTCACATTATATTAGCGAAGCTTTCAGAATGTGTGTTAATGACAAATAGTGTAAGCTCCCAACATACGTTATATGTCTGCACAACCACCCTTAACTCATTAGCTTTTTAAAGGTTCATTTTGTTTGCAGTTTCTGTAGCCGGTGGCTTTGCCTGATTATTTTTGCCCATAAAAGCAGACACAATTCGGAAATAAATTTTACAAACATCGTGGGGACTTAATTCCAGTAACAAGGGCATGAGTTTTATAAGGACAGCAAATCACTTGAAAACTGGAGACACTGGGCTTGAGTGCAATTTCTAAGCCAGACATCACGACGACTTCTTAAAATACGGGTAATCGCGAGAGAACCGCCCTGCCGCGTGTAGGGGACTCTGAATCAAATCTGGTGAGAAGACGAGCGGCCGTCGGCCTTGGAAGCGCTGCTCTGAGGACTGGACCGGCCCCAGGACGTGGCCAGGCCGACCTCTGCGGTCCGCGACGTCGCGGGCGGCCGGGGCTGCTCTGCGCAAGCCGCCTGTGCCTCGGCTGCGGGCCGGCCCTGGCCCCAGGCGGCGCGCGGGGCGGGAGGCGCTGCCCCGGCTGGTCTGCCGCAGCGCGGGCCGGACGCAGCGGAGCAGCAGGAAGACGGGGGCTTGATCGCACGCTCGCCTGGAAGGGGAGTTCGACCTTCACCCAGAGCAAGGGCGACCTCATGTAGTCACGACTATGATCTTTGCTGATCACATAGGTGGATTTAAAGTGTAGGGAAACCCCACGTGTGGAGCAGTGACGGCCCAGGTGTGAAACAAACACCGCGTAGGTATGGATGCCGTTTTCCAAAACGTCTGCAGTCTCGCGGCGCTCTCCCTGCAGCCGGGGCGCGTGAGGCGAGGGGCAGGCTCCCAGGCAGCGTTTGCTGACAGGAGTGTGGGAGCCAAGTGCCCGGCGGCGTGTGGGGGCCCGCGTGTGTGGTAGGGCGGCGGCGGGGAGCAGGTCAGGCCCCCAGACGCTCCAAGACCTGTTGGGGAGTTTGAGAGGCACCAGCAGAACTCAGGGAGCTCATGCCACTGCTTCGCTAGGAAGTTCTTCCCTGGACCACCGTGGTCCAGCCAAACAGTTAAAAAGTTGCAGGTCGGAAGAGCACGGCTTTTAGTTACCAGCAAAACACTACTATGCTTTATGCATTTTCTGGCTTCGTTAAAGGAAATGAAATGCTCTTAGGTGCTAATGGCAATGGAACCAATTGAACGCAGGCATTAGGAAGCAGGTGATGACCCGGACCAGTGTGTCCCTGGGGGTGAGAGGGCATCCTCTTGGACACAGGTGTGCCCTGTGACCTCCAGCTTCAAGGAGTCGGGAGGGGACTGAGGACCTGGTTCGGCAACAACACAGAGTATCTGAAGAGGAGAGGAAGGCCCACATTGACAGTATCATGATGCCGACTGGGCACGTTTACATCAGTAATCAATACACAGTCAGGATTTGGTGGGCTGTTCACAGAAAGAAATTTCTAGAACTTTGTAAAGGCGGTGATAACTATAATTTAAAAACAGACGTGCGCCTCCCTACAAACAAAAAGTACGGAAAGAACTGGTCCCACTGGTGGACGGCACTGCTGCAATCGTTAGTGGGTCGTTCGTGAGTCTTGTTTCCTTCTATTATCCCTTTTTGGATTTTCCAAATTCCTTTAAGAGCATTAAATTTTAAGTTTGTTTTTATTTTATGGAATTTATTCACTTTTTAAATTGAAGTATAGCTGATGTAAATATTATATGTTACAGTGTGCAGTTTAGTGATTCATAATTTTTAAAGGTTATACTCCATTTATAGTTATTATAAAATATTGCTTATATCCCCTGCGTTGTACAATGTATCCTTATGACTTATTTTATACATAATAGTTTGTACCTCTTAATCTTCTGTGCCTATAGCACCCCTCCCCACTCCCCTCTCCTCACATGAACCACCAGCTTGTTCTCTAGATCTGCTAGTCTGTTTTTTGTTGTTGTTGTTGTTGCTGTATTTACTAGTTTGTTATATTTTTTAGATTCCACATACAAGTGATATCATACAGTAATCGTCTTTCTCTGTCTGACTTACTTCACTTAGCATAATACCCTCCAGGTCCATCCATAGTGCTGCAAACGGCGAAATTTCATTCCTTTTTATGGCTGGGTAATATTTCACTGTATATATACCACATCTTTAAAAATTTATTTATTTATTGTTGTATTATAGTATTACTATTTTTTTGGCAAATGGGGAAATTGGGTTTTATTATTTATTTTAATAATAAGGTAAGTAATGGGGATTGAACCCAGGACCTGTCCAACCTTGCCTGGCAGACGATGGTGTGCAATAACTGTTGAATGGTTGCTTGGATAAATGCAAGGATATCAGGATAAGGAAGAGGCTAGGTTTACACTGTTCTGCTGTTTTCTGACCAATCCTGTGTTTTGCGCAGTATAATTATCACAAGAGAAGCATTTTTCTGCTGCTTTTTCTCTTCTAGAACAAAATTGACTTAGTCTCATGTATCACTATTTATTTAATGAGTCCTCATTTTTTAAAACTCTCTCATGGTACATTTATATTTAGGAAAAATAATCAATGAGCATTATTTAAAAAGACTCTGCAAACCCTGCATGTGGCTTCCCTTCCTGTCTGGGGGCGAGTATGTGCTGAATTTGTCGCTTTTCCTCTTCCTCTGCGGGATTTTTCAAATTTGAGGCAAAGCTGGTGGTGTTTGGATGAGATACGTGTAGCTTCAGGAAAGAGCACTGATACGTGAGAAAAGATGGCAGCTGTGATTCTGTTGGATCCAGCAGTTTATCTTCAAAATTAATCAGACTAATGTGTAAAGCAAAAGGATACTTAGTAAAAATTGATGCCCAAGAGTAGAGAATTGTTTCATTAAATTAGGATACATCCACAGAAAGGAATATATGCAGGCGTTAAAAATAACACGTGTGTATGTATGTGTGTACATATGTGTATACGAAGGTATATGTACACACATTGTTATATACAAATGTACACATACACATGTACATATATTTTGACATAAATGTTTGCAATACATGGTTAAGTGAAAAAAGCAAGTTATAAAGCAGTACATAGCATATGACTCATTTATCTAAAATATATATTAATATGCACATATATAAGCACATAAAGTCTACAGATATATGCACTGAAGTGATGATTATGGTAGCCTTTTAGCATTTTTTAATCTATATTTTATAGTGTTTCTGTAAAGACAACATGTTAACTGTATAAATAGAAAAATAAAAATTTCAATAGTATTTCAACAAAAAACCTCAGTGTCAGCAGGCACTTGGAAGCACTTGGAAGCACTGGCTGACTGAAGGGACCACACTCGTGCAGCCACAAACAGGGTCAGGCCTGGCTCATTCCCCAAGGCTGAGCCACAGACTCAAAAGCTGCAGAGGGACCACGTGAAGACAGAGGTAGAGCTTGGAGTGATGCTGTCATAAGCCAAGGAATGCCAGAAGCCACTAGAGGTATCATTTTTCTTGATGCATTTAGGAAATTCAGCCTTATTATTTGGAAGGTTTTTTGCAGTGGGGGGGCAGTGATTAGGTTTATTTATGTATTTAATGGAGGTACTGGGGACTGAACCCAGGACCTCTCGCATGCTAAGCACACACTCCATCACTGAGCTATACCTTCCCTTCCTGGTTATTTATACAAAGTAAAACTTGTTGTACCCTTTCTTGGGTGTCACTGCTTGGGAGGCCAGTGGAGAGAGCTGTGACATCAGGCCTGGAATGAGAGCAGAAGTACTTGCAGGAGTCGGAGCTGAGGGGCCCACCCGGAAGGGACCCCCTGTGAGCTTAGGCTACATCCTGTGTGCTGGGGAGCTGGAGTCCAGGTCACCAGAAGTCTGTCAAGGGAGGCCCAGAAAAAAGTTGGTATCAAGAAAGCATAATGACCTGTGTTTTCATTTTGTCTGCATGTGCATCTCCCAGAGAAGAGGGTCCCTTCTTGGGGGCCGACAGGACACCGGCTCTGTGTGTCTCTGTGTCCCCAGGGCCTTGCCCTCAGGGACCATCACAGTGACCACACAAACAGTGGAAAGAGGTCAGTGAGCCCCTGATGGAGAACTCAGGGGGCTGCAAATCTGCTTCCAAAGGTTGCATTGATGAAGGTCTTGCAAGAAGCCTTCATTTAAAAAATAATTTTAAAAAGTGGTATAGTCATACTGCTCCTTGTAGAACATTGAACAACGCAGGGAAGCTTGCAGATCCATGAAGCCTCCCCCACCCCTGGGGTGGCCCTGCGGACCGGGCTCTTCTTCCCTCCAGTGCCTGCGGGGTCCAGCACCCTCGAGGCCTGCCCTGACCACTGCCTCTTCTGCCCCTTTCCTCCTGCAGATGAGGCACTTCTCCTCTTCCTTTCCCTCCTGGAACACAAGGGCGTGAGAGCAGGAGCTTGGTTTAGTTGTGTTTTGATTTTCACTCTAAAACCTAGAAGGACACCCAGACAAGTGGTCCTCAAAGTGGGACCCAAGGACCCCCGGGGTCTCTGGACACTTTCAGGGGCTCATGAGGTCAACACGATTTTGTTAACACTGGGTCAAAACTGGTTGCAGAACAACCAAGACACTGTCTGCCTTCCACACTTTCGTTCTTCTGAGCATACCGTGGAATTTTCCAGAGTCTTCATGAAGTGTGGGATCACAACAAATTGAACACAGAAGCAAATACCCAGCTGTCTTCTATTAGGCTGGATTTACAGAGATTTGCGACAATGTAAAGAATGCCCCTCTCTCTGCATGTTCCTAGCACTGACATGTTGTGGATGTACCACTTTAGGAAAGAAAGTAATGAATAAGCATTTCTAAAATGACCAATTTTAGCTTTGATATGGTAAATCTCAACAGATACAACCCGTGTAAACAAGAGCTCTTTGTGTTTCTGAATAATTTTTGAGAATCTAAAGGAGCCTTGGGGTCAAAATGTTTGAAAACGGCTGGCCTAGGCCACAGTTGGATGTTCAAAACCTTCTGTTCAAAAAAGGAATAAATGACTCAGTTGAGGTCACTCTTTGGATGTCATTTTCAGTTTTTTTTGTATGTCTAAAACGCTTAAAATGTTGTGTTTTGCCTTTTCTAATTAAACGCAAATGGAGCCCATTCTTACACTACAGAAAATCCTATAAATGTCATTTTGAACGGCTGCATAATAGTCCGTGTAGTATAGTGACTCTGAATCACAGGGGAGCTTCAACATTGCCTAACAAGTTTTAAAAATTCCATGGCCATTCCTGGGCAGGGTTTGGCCATTTTTAGGCTCTTTTTGGGCATCGCCAAACTGCCTTCCCAAAGTTACACCAACTCACATTCTTCTCCTGCTCAAGGTTAGCAGGATTTTCATGAAAAAAATCACCTGTCACCTGCACTTCCCTGTGCTATCCAGAGAATCCTTACTGCTTGCCCATTTTACAGACAGTAGTTTGAATCTGTTCATCCCAAAGCCCTAATTTACCCCTCCCCCTCTTTCCCATTTGATAACCACAAGTGTGTTTTCTGTGTCTGTGAGTCTGTTTCTGTTTTGGATATGGATTCATTTGTATTATTTTTTAGATTCCACATAGAAGTGACGTCATACTGTTTTTGTAGGTGAAGTTTATTGGTGAGTAACTGAAGGTGCGGTGCAAGGCGAGCGTCGGGTCAGCGGTGACTGCAAGCGTCCTGGCCTGGGGCACTGCCCGAGGATGGAGGGGAGGAGGTGGTCTCAGATGGGTGCGGTGTGGGGAGTGATGCAGTCCCCTTGGGCCCATGGAGACTGAGGCTTCTGGTCGAGGAGAGGTGTCCAGAGACAGCTGGGCCTGGAGCTTTTGGGAGAGACCTAACTGCATTAACTCACTTAATATAGTGTGGTTTTCTTTTAACTAATTCATGAATTACACTTCCCTTTCAGTTTCATTGGGCTGTAATTGACATGCAGCAGCGGACACGTGTAAGGTGTACAGTGTAACGATCTGACTCGCACACATCATGAAACAGTGGCCACAGCACGTTTCAGGAATGTCCATCATCTCATACAGAAGCAAAATTAAAGAAAGGGAAACAATTCTTTTTTCCCTTGTGATGAGAACTCAGGATTTGCTCTCTTAGCAGCTTTCATTTATAACGTGCAGCAGTGCTAATTGTCTGAACCATGTGTATTACATCCCAGTGCTTATTTACCTCATAAGTGGAAGTCTGTACCTTCGACCACCTTCATCCAACTCGCCCTGCCCGTCTCCGCGCTCTGCCTCTGATAACACGCATCTGAGGACAGATCTAACTCAGGATTCACCTGCCTGCAGATGTGACTGGAGGTCTGGGCAGTGAGCACAGAGGAGAGGAGAGGGTCTGGGCTGGAGCTCCGAGGAGCACCACGGCTGAAAAACACCTGGGAGAAGAGACATCTGCCAACCAGACAGAGAAAAGGGGGCCAGGGAGGTGAGAAGGAAGCAGGTTTGTCAAGGAAGATGGTCCAGGGCACAAATGCTACTGCGATGTTACAGGAGAGAGGGACCCAGCACATCTTCAGGGTTTAGCCACCAGGAGGATGCTTGTGCCTTGGGGACATTTTAACTTGTTCAATGAGCAATGGCAGAACCTGGCACTATTTTAAAAATTAAAATGTGAGCCTCATTCTCCGTCTCCTTGGTCATCAAGCTGCAGGCTGAGGACAGTTAACCAAAAGCTGCTGTCAACAAGGACAGTCTCCCCGACCCTGGTCTTGGCTTAGACACACATAACCTGCCACCTCGGCCTCTGGGGACTTCACTCCCTTTAGTAACAGCTTTAGAGACATGGACACAAAAGAAGGGCACTGCCTGCCAAGAGCAGAGTGATTTTCTTGAATCTATAGATAGAACTTTCTGCCATGATGGAGATAGTCTGTCTGTGCACTAATGCAGTAGCCACCAGCCACAGGTGGCAACTGGACACTCGAAATGTGACTCGTGAAACTGGAGAACTGGATTTTACAATTAATTACATTTTACATAAAGGAAAATAGGCATGTGAGACTAGTGGCTCTCCTTTACTGGACCACATAGTTGTAGGTACATAATCGTTTGGGGGTGAGAGTTGTTTTTGAAAATAAGAATTGTATGATATGATACGATTTCAAGCAATGACTCCTTGAACACACTTCCTTTCCATGTACTGAGGGTGTATTCATAAGCCTGACACTCAGCTATGTTGTACGTCAGAGCAATTGTATCGTTCTGTTTGTGTAGGAGTCCACTTAGACCAAGCCCCTGAGGGTGAGGGATTTCCAAGGGGAGGGTGCAGCGTGTTAAACAGAGGACTTGTACCCTTGTGTCTTCCTTGTGTAAACATGGCGGACTCACACCTTCACCTGAGCTCGGTATACGACAGGGTGTGAACTGAGCCTGAGCGCACGGTGGCCTGGGCCCTCGCACTGCCATCATGGGCTTGTTCAGTGGAGACCATCAAGGTGACCTGGAGAGGTGGCCACAGTCACCACCCTTCAAAGCTTCTCGCAGGCCTGGCCCCCAGCAGGATGGGTGGACCCTCTATCCGTAGAATGAGGACCAATGAGGAAGACGATTTTCACATTCCTGGAGGTAGCTCTCACCCCGTGTCACCCTCAGAAGTAGTGTGTCCTTTTGGGCCGTAAGGCACTCTGTCCCCCTCAGCTTGGGCTTGCTCTCCCACAGGCCCAGGAAGGAAGGTCCTCGTGCATCCCAGCCGCCATGAGTTCCTGGCAAACCTCAAAACAAGCAAAGCATGGTTAAAAGGACAAAAGAATTTCTGCTAAGAAAGCTCTGTGTCTTCACTCCCAGCTTCCTGGTGAGGTTGAGCAGGCAAGGAGAAGTACTGTCTTCCCTGTTTGGGCGCCCAGGACATACACTGCCTGCCCTGGTCATGCTCCTGTGTCTGATGCCCCTGAGCCCACGGGGGTAATAGAAGGTGTTTATGCACTGGGAGTATTTCTTATACACAATATGTATCATATACTATAAGATACGTGTACCATGTTGTCTTTCTAAAATCCGAAAAAAATTGAACCCTAAGGCACAACTGGCCAAAGGGGTTTTGGTGCGGACTTGCGGGTTTTTGATGAAATTGTCCACTTGTGTCTGGATCTTCCTGAGGGTCAAGACTTTGTGTACCTCGTCCTTGCATCCCCACGGCACACAGTAGGTCCACAGGGGCCCTGGAGAGGGGTAGGGGATGGGGCCTCTGACCAAGGATGTGTTGGTGGCCCCTCTCACCGGATTTGAAGAGCTAATTGTAGCAAGTTCAGTGGTGATCAAGGTCGGTGTGCAAGAGGTCCAGCCCCACAAAAAAGCAGGTCCAAGAAGGTCCACTGCATCACGATGGCGTCTGTGAGACGACGATGTGGACTCCAGAAGCGGAACTCAGCTCAGGAAAGAGGGCCTGGCAGACAGATGCCAGACCTCGCAAATAACAGTGCTTAGGACTCGGTGAATCTGAGTTGCAGATAAATGAGGTTTTTTTTTTTTTTTTTAGTATAACCATGCCCCAGACACTTACAGTAAATTGTAAATAAATTACCAGGACATACGCTAAAAAATTGTTTGCATTTTATTTATGATTCAAATTTAACTGGTGTCTTGTATTTTATCTGGCTGCCCTGTGCTGGGAGGAGTCAGCAAGGTCAAATCCTTTACTGTTTGCTGAACTGAAGCAGAAAGAGGGACCGGCTCCATAAAAGGGACCAGCTGTCTGAACAGCAGTGAGGGAGCTGCCTAAGGGGTGCCAGGGGGCTCGGTTCATTCTGGGGGCCCCCCGGGGGGCACCAGTAGTTGGGCACTGTGGATTCCTCGCCCAGTTCTGGGGTGGAAGCAGGTCTGGCTGCCACAGCCCCGACCCTGCCACCTGCCCTGCACGGGCCACCACTGGTGGGGTGAGGCCGCAGGACGTCTGTCCCCAGGGCTCCAGCCCGTTCAGACGGTGGCTGTCCCCAGCTGATTTAGTCTCCTCGTCTCCCTCTTCTTTATGAACTTGTTCCTGGCAAATTCTGTAGGGTAAACCGCTGGCTTAAGAACCGAAGGCTGACTGCTCGGGCACATTTCCTCTGCTGCAGAATGTAATTGCAGTATTAAGTCAAAACTAAACTGTTGGCAGAGGGGATCTGTCAACCTGTTTTAAGGCTGTCCTCAGAGCCAATTTAAATGCCTTTGCAAGTTACACGGAACTAGTCTGGGTTGATTTTCCCAGATGGTGGTAGCATTTTTCAGAAGCACCATGTTAACTTGATATTGTGTGACACGGAACAAAACCTTGGGATGTCTTCATTGGACTTACAGGAGCTCCTCTCGCCTTGGGGACTTGATTCAGCCCTGAACACAGTGGAGCGGGAGCCTCTGGGTAGTGTGGGTCTCGCAGGCTGCATAGCCAGGAGGTGGCTCTTTCCTCATTCTCACCGTCTCTGCTGCAGGCATGGAGCTAAGGAAAATGAACAGAAGCCCCACTCCATGTCATGAGATGATGCCCTCAACCCACCCCAACCCCCAGGTGCCGCCGTCGCGTCCCTTTGTGGCTTGTGCGCCCGTGCCTGTGGCCCAGCTGGGCAGCACCCACACGCTCAGTGTGAAGGCATGGCTCTCCCCTCCGCATCCTGGAAGCCCCCCGGACGGGAAATGTGGCTCTCAGGAATAAGTTACTGTGCATCTTGTGCCATCAACGTTGTGAAAGGGGCAGAGATTCTTCTTAGGTGTGGTTTTAATGCTTCAAAGACTCTCCGGCTCACAGCATCCTCCTTGGGGATGTGGTGACATGATGATGGAATGGTGTCACCGATGTGAGCAGGAAGCAGGAGGCATTAGGAAGAGCTGCTCACAAACAAAAGTGTCCCAACGTGAGGTCTCCTTGGAAGAAAGATGGGCCGAGCGCTGAGAAGAAGCACCTCCAGATGGTGGGGAGAGGGGCCTGGAGAGGAGCATGGACTCACTACCAGTGGCTGCTGTGTCTTGATGATGTGGTCGCCAGCCCCAGGCTCTTCCCACACCACCAGCTGCCCCACTGACCATCCCCCCTCCCCTCTCAGGATGGCCACGCAAGGTGCACGCCACCCGCTCCTGCAGCTGGAATTCCAGGCCGGCTGTCCGGGTCCCACGTCCATCCTTCCTGCCCGCCAGACCCACGCGCATGGCCCAGATCCCTGAGAGTGCATGGAGATCCCGCCTTGTGGCTGGAACATCGGAGCAAAGCCCGTGTGCAGACTCGGCCCGTCTGGCTTCCGCCTGCCCCTCCCCAAATGCTGCTGACCTCCTGGTGCAAGGGCTCCGCCTCGTCCCGTCCTCCCTGCAACCATGTGGAGCAGCTACTTCTTCTTAGATTGGACTTTTTTAGAGCAATTTTAGGTTGACAGAAGCCTGAGTGGAAAGTACAGAGACAGAGAGGTCATGCCCCCTCTCTCTCCCGCACACCCCGCCTCCCCTCTCCTTACCAGCGTGCACTGGTGTGGCACGTAGCGCTGGAGTCCATACTGATCATTACTCTCAACCACCATTCATAGTTTAGCTTAGGATTCCCTTTCTGTGCCGCGCTTTCTGTGGCTTCTGACAAATGCGTAAGGTCACGCGCCTGCCATCACAGTATCATTCTGGGCAGTTTCGCTGCCCTGAAGATGCTCTGTTCTCTGCCTATTCACCTCTCCCCTGCAGCCCTGGACCCTGTACTGTTGCCCTCGCTTTGCCTGTTCCAGAATGTCATGGTTGGAATCGTGCCGTAGGTTTCAATTGGCTTCTGTCACTAAGCAACATGCATTTAAGGTTCCGCCACGTCTTTTTGTAGCTTGACGGCGCACTTCTTTTTAGTGCTGAATAACATTCCTTTGTCTGGATGCACCTCAGTCGGTTTGTCTGAAGTCACTCTGAATTTTTATTTGACAGATGGGAGGACCGAGCCTGGCGGTGGATAGGGGTTCGCTTTGGGTCACACCATTCTGGAGATAGATCAGCAGGATTTGAGCCCAGCCAGGGCTTTCGGCGCCACCTTTATGCTGCATCCAACCTGGAATGCGGAAATCTGAGTTATCATTCATCACTTCTTTTCTGCGTCTGTGATGGGTGTCATCCTGTGGTCACGAACGTGCCTTTTTATGTTGCTCTTCTAAGTGAGGTCAGGCATCTGCCAACTGGGCCAGGCCCTTCCATGGCGTGACTGTGGTGGGGGGCGTATCTGACACGGGCAGGAGATGCTTGCTTAAGAGAGGACTCCCCCCACCTCCCCAGGGCCTCTGCCACCCCCAAGTACCCGCGCAGCAGTGACGTGTCCTGGAGTCAGGAACTTCTTCCTCCTGGTGAGGAGGGAGAATGAATCAGTTAAAACCTGGCATCTCCATCTTCCCTTTCCTCCTAAAAGCCTCCAGAGTCATCCTGCAAAACACTCTGTGCACTTTTGTCTTAGGTCCGGGTGTTAACAACTTCCTTTGGGACACCATATTAGGATCTCAGATTTCACCATCGAGTAAACCTCTAAGATTTTTGGGAGGAAGCCCCTGATTAAATTGATCTCCTCTGCCCCGCGGCCTCCCTCCCCACTCGCTCCCCGCTCAGCCACAGAGAGAATCTGCATGTTGGTTAAGCAATTTGTGGACGGCTTGCCGTGTGCGATTCCACTTGCTTTGCTCAGCCACCCAGATTTAGCTGTTTAAGTTTCCCTCATGAATCAGCCACTCCAAGCATCTTAATCATCTCCTTCCACTTTGTCTATAGCGCTCTGCCCTCCAAGAAATAAATTACCCGCAATTACTTAAAGTTAGTAATTGAATTTATTTTAGTGGTAGAGAGAAAATTTATCCATTTTGCTAGTAATTTGGAGTCATTTTTAGTAATTGATAGTAATTTTCTAGTAAATACTAATTAAATGTTTCACTAAGTAAAAGAAGTACAGAGTAATGTATTCATGAAGCATTAGTATTTCCAATTTATCTTTATACCAGCAAGTGATTTAGGTTGAGTTGATAGGATCTAGTGGAATTATTCCTGTTGTGTTAAGCTTTAAAGAAGCCACGGAAGTGAAGAACTAAAGCGTGCATTTACAGAGATCTGCTGTCATGTTACAGACGGGTAAACTGAGGCAGAGGATGACTAAGGTGCGGTCCAGGATCAGCGGCACAGAGGGCGGAAGGATGAGGCCCTGGACTTCAGACTTTCTGTGTGGGGATCTTATCTTTGGCTCCATATAACCTGCCAGAGGCTGGGGCAGAAAGAGAGAAATGGACCCCAGAGGAAAGGTTCCGACTTCCTGCAGGAGTGGCCGGTGTGGCCCAACCATGGAGGTGTTCTTCCGAGCTCACGTCAGGAGGCCTCGACCACAGGGCTGATTCCTCCACACCTAGGCTGACAAAACTTTAACCATATTTTGGGCCATTCTGAAGATGTGCTAATTTTGCTGGAGTGTGTCTGCAAGTGAAATTTCATAGAGTGAAATGGTAGCAGAAATGGTTTCACCAAATGAATCTGTTAATCCTTATCATGTGGCGGGTGGTTACTTTTTAACCAGCAGGTTATCTTTTTCTTCTAAAAATTGTTTTCTGGGAGTGTTGCACGCATGGGGTATTAAACACTTACCACGTGGCACTGGGATCATTTCTTGTCTGTTTTCCCGACCGGAGCCTTGTTGGGTGAAAGAGGGGAGCAGTGATTTTCCCCAGGACACACTTCTACTTAGAAAATAATATCCCTCTAGAATTAATTAATTAATGGGAGTGGATGCAATTAACAAATACTGAGCGACAAGCCCTACAGAGGAGCTTGTCTCCGATGAGTGCGGCTTGGAGCTGTGCAGACCCCTGGGCGTCTGTTTCCTGACCAGCAAATTGAGGCGCTCATCTGTAACCTCCCATTATGATCTCTCTCTCCAGCTTTTTTCAGATGGAAAAATAAGATTAAAATGTTTCTATGTTGATTTTAAATGTAATACATAGTCACAAGAACTATTGTGAAACCTAAAAAGAAAAAAGACATTGAAATTAAAATCATCCATTGTTCCCAAATGTGATTGACAGGTTAGTACTTTTCCTTACAGATTTATTTTTCCCTGTAGGCTTGTTTTTTAGTTATAATCAATCAGAAGATAAAATTTTAATTTGTTTTACTTTTTTCTAAGATGTTTAAAAATGTTATAATATTATCTTTGTAAATACAGTTTTTAATGGCTCAATAATATTCCATAGAATGTAAGAAATGTAATTTGCTTAGCCATTTTGCTATTTTTGTGACATTCACTATTTTAAATGTTATTTAAAATTTTTCTTTATTATAAATAATACTTCTGTGAACATCTTTTTTAAGGCTTTCTATGTATTTTAGATGGTTTTCTTTGGTTACATTCCCAGAACAAAATTATGAGGTCAAAGGATGTGAATATTTTAAGGCTCACAGTACTTACTGCCGAATCATCTTACAAAAGCGCTGCGTCCAACAACACAGGACGTTTTCCATTTCACTTATGTTCCATCTCTGCTGTGGATACCACCATGAAAACTTTCTGTTAGTTGGATGGGAGAAGAGCTCTGTTATGTTTAATATTCATTTTTTCATTAATCATGTAGTTAAATATTTTTCTTCAAATTGAAATGTGTATTCTCTTCTCTTGAAATTTGCTGTTCCTGCCTTTTTCCTATTAATCGATGAGGATTTCTGTATGTTTCTCACCCATTTATATGAGCTTCTTGCATAATGAAGCTATTAACCCTTAATTCTGCACACTTTTTCTAATGGCATTGATTCCCAAGTCGGCTTTCAAGCTCACAGTAATCCTTAAGTGATTTGGGGGACAGTGTGCCTTTCTAATTTCTTCCCTTCCATTGAACGCCGAGTTTAGAAGGACAGAAGCCAAGAGAACAGAGATCTGCACAATGAAGATGTTGGATGTTTTAAATATCCACGTGATCCTGGCTTTTAGAGTCTCTCCTGCCCGGCCAAGGAATCCTCATGTGAATTAAAGAGGAAACTCCCGTCCCTCACCGAGTGACCACGTGATGCCACACGACTCCTCCCCGTCACGTGTCGGAGGGGAGCTGCTCTCTGATCACGCGTGAAACAGGTGACTTCAATTCAATATACATTTTCAGTTAAAGCGCAGCCCCCGGGGGTGGGCGGCGTGCCCGCACAGCCTAGGCACAGCCCGCTTGGCAGCCTCTCAGCGTCCAGCAGCCGCCGCCCGCGGAGCCAGGGCCTGGGCAGAGGGGCTCCAGTCCTGCAGAGACGCCCACCTGGCAGGGCAGAGCTGGAAACTCTGAAAGCCGAGGGAGGGCTCTTTCCTTCTGACCTGACAGCCCTGCAGTTGGGCAGCTCAGCAGCAGGCGCCAAGGTCACCTGAAAACAGCTCCTTCCAGGGGAAGATCCGAAGGCTGAGAGATGCTCAGGCACCGCCACACCCCTCAGGTTCAGCTAGGCCCCTCCTGCTTGTTCTTGGCAACAGTGATCCAAAAAGATACATGATCATCCGTCTCAGAATTTTTAAAAAGTCTTGTGAACTTAAAAACTTCCAGCAATCAAATCCCCCTAGCGCCCTCTCGGCTCCCCTGCCTCCTCCCTGGGGTCTGTTCCCTGTGTGCCCAGCTAGGCAGCCTGCTTTGCTTTCATGTGCAGATACAACATCCCCCCCCCCGAGAAATACGGCGTATGTGTGCAGGTGTGTGCCTGCACACGTGCTTATTTCCATGTGCACATACGTGCTTGTGCTTGTGTGCACTTTGCGTGCATGTGTGACACGGGGATCTCCTGTGTCCATTTTGTAGGTTGCTCTTTTCACTTAACCTGGGTGGAGACCTTTCCACGTCAGCACATCGGTCTGTCTCCTGGTGTGGCTCCTGTGAGAATCAGATGGTCGGGTGGTGAGAGAACACGCTTTGGCAAAAACAGAGCACGAGATCCTCTACTCAACCCGTGTGAATAAGGGCCACCCCTTTCCTTTTGCAATCTGATTTTCTTACCCCTATAAGGACCCCAGTGCTCCTTGCAGTAGTATGACCTTAGGTTGAAAACAGTTCTTTAATGCAAGAGCCAAGAGATATTTACAAAATTTATCTCCAAAAGAATCTCGAATATTTTTGTGTTTGTTATTTAAAAAGCAAGGAGTATGGCAATGATGATGTACCACGTGGTTAACACTGAGAATATGATGCAGCAGCATGTATCTCAAAGGGACTTTATAGTTTAGAAACCAGTGACACCTCATGGCACAGGATGGGCCCAGAGGCATAGGGAGACTCAGAGGACCCCCACATGCCACCTCGATGGACCTCATCCAGTCACTTCCTGACTCAGTTTCCTCGTCTGCATGATGAGATGGTCTCACATGGTTGTGAGAACAGCATTAAGTGATGGAGTACTTGACATCATGCTATAAAGGCAGCAGGTGTGAACATCTGTAGTGAGGACGAAGCCTCAGGTAACAGGCTATTCCATTCCTACCCTGAACCTGACCAGTCACCCACAGTTTCCCCCAAAGGAGCTGCTGTAGAAGCTTCCAGGGGCTCCACCTTCAGCAGGCTGCTTGCCTTACCACACGGAGCGTTCTGGGGGCACATACCTGTCTGCTGTTGGTGACCTTGGTCCAAGGGAGATGAGAGTTCTCAGGAGGGGAGGATGAGTGGTCCTGTGGAGCCCTTCTGCTGGTTCAGAGTGCTCCTGGGGAACCCATTAGAGATTCCACAGATCCCAAGAGAAGAATGGGTGAAACCTGCCTTCTGGTGTGGCCACAGCATGTGGGGTTCTGTGGCCAGGTGTGCAGTTGGAGGCAGGTGGGGTCTGAAGGACCGGCAGCCTTTCTATAGAGGTGGGCAGTGCTGGCAGCCCTCCGAGCAGCAGTCCGTGCTGCCCACTTTCTCCAGCTCACACCTGCCCTGTCTGTGGACTGGTGTTGTCTGTCGTCTCCATCAACCGCCTGGAGCCTGTTGCAGGAGCTGCTGTTTCCGTGAGGGCTGCCCTCCTGCTCTCAGTGTCCCAGTGGTGACTGTGAAGGGAAAAAACGGGGCAGGATGCTCATTTTTTCTTTGAAGTCTGCATTCTGCTATATGTAAAGGAAGTCAAATGATGACAGGGTCAGCTAACACAGTTTCAAAGGGATACTATGTTGAAAATGTATATAAATAAATTATTTTAAAAGCTTGGTCGAGTACCTGACAGGAGCTTGAATGCAATGAAAGTTTAACAAATCCACGTGTAATCTCGCCTTCCCATGAACATAAACCTTTTCTTTATAAAAAATAAAAAAAAAGAAGAGAAAAGCTTTATCAAACTGGCAAAGTTGAGCCTGAAATAAGTGTGGCATTTAAAATTCAACAATGTTCATCTACTACAGGCTGATGCATGTTTAAAAAGATCTACTTCTTATAAAGATCTCCTATTTAATTAAGAAAAACTAATATCAAAGCGGTTTTTTGCATTTAAAATTCGTGTTTAAACTTCTCCTAGATTAAGTGAGCTTAAACAGTTGCGATTCCTGACTTTAACAGCATTATAAAATACATTAGAGATTGAGAGGATAAAATTCTGCCATGTTAGGTTATAACCTAACTGCTATTTGCAGTTGTAAGGAGTACTAATGGCACAGGGACAAGATTTATTGTCGCAAAGACATTCTGCTTAACATTAGCCTTGTCATTCCATTAATAATGACTGCTTACGAGCCATCTCGTTGGCATCTTTGTTGTCCTGAAAACTTAAAACCCACAGCACAATTCTTTACGACGTGTTACATTGCCCCCTCTGGGTATTCCTGACCATTATCCCATTTGGTTATATTCAAAACTGCTGCCTCCGGAGAGAGCATTAGGCCGACCTTTCACCTCCCAATATTCTTGGTTCAAATGGCGTAATAACATGTAGTGAATATTTACAAGCACACTTATACTATAATAGAGTACTGCTGTGAACATTAGCACATATTTTCTGCTCAATCAGGCTTTGATGTAGAGCTCACTGCGCACCCCAGAGAAAATGCAGTCCCCAGTAAGCTGTGCTAGTCGAACACCCTTGAACCTACACAGCTTACATAACAGAAACTGACTCGAGGCAGGTGAGTGAGGCGACAGATTCGGCTGATGCAGGCAGCGTCCTCCCGGCGGACAACTCTGGGTAGGAGGCAGGAGCCTCAAAACCTGGAATTCCGAATGGATCAGAATGTGGGGGTTATCCACAAAAGGGAAACTAAAGGCCACGTGATGTGCTGGCATCGGGTGGCCCAGGGATCTTCCCCTGGGCTTTTACATTTTCTAAATAAAAAAAATTTTTTTAATTAAATAAAAATAAGACCTCCCTGCGACTCGTAGGACACAGTGTAAAAATACCGCCTCTGCCTTGTCCTCCCCCCTGCCACTCTGCCCCTTTCCTAGCCCCGCCCCCTGTGATGCGCTCGTCACCAGCTCCACCCCTTCTTGTTGGCCACACCCCCTGTATTAGCCCCACCCCTTCCATGGATGGCTCTTCACGACCCTGAGATTTTAAGCTCCACCCCCACCACTGGCTCCTCCCTCTCCACCGAGCTCCGCCCCATCCATACGTCCTTACGTCCTTAAAATGGCTGCTGCCTTCTTCCAGCCCCAATCCTCAACCCTGAAGGCCTCTCAGGCCTGAGGAGCGGAGAGCGGAGAAGTCCCGCTGAATTCTCCTGTTTGTCCGCCTCCGTGCTTACCTCCCGCCTTCCCTGTGGTGAAAGAGGACTAGAACCTTCTCTGCAGAGCCCGCGCAGGGACCAGCAGGGCCGCTGCATTCGTGCTCGCCGCCAGGCCTCGTGTGGAAGGAGCTGACCTGGTAAGAGGGTGTGACGCCCCGAGCGCGGGAGTTTGAGTACGTGTCTGCCTGCCTGTCTGTCCGCCTATAGTCACTTTTTCCCTTCTTTGCAGAGCTAGCGTAAATAAGAGCACTGGATTTTCAGGCGATTTCTGCCTCGCAAATTCGAGAGGTCAGAGGCTTCTAATAAGGTCCCTATAATTCAAAGGCACCTTGTTGGGAGGTGCGCCGTCAGCCGTAATTGCACAGCTGTCACGGGGCTTGTCTGTCATGGGCTCCTGGAGATTTAAGCCCGAATTTACGGTGCTGCAGGGCTGCCGAGGCCTGGCCAGCGGCCGGGGCCGCACTTTGTGGCCGCGTCCTGTCGTGGTACTGCTCTGTGAGCAGGGGCGGGTGGGCTGTCTCCCTGTAGGCCTGGACTGGATTTAGGCAGACCCACAGCCTCGGGGGGACCTGGAGGTGGTGCTTTTCTGCTCTGGGAGCACCTGTTTGTAGGGTGGCAGGCCTGACTACGGCCTGGATTAGCGGGAATTTGCGGGTCGTCAGTGAGATGCTGTCTTGACATCCTCTTGGTGGGTGTGGGCACCACGTAATGTGCATACGTGTTTGACAGATACTCTGCTGATCCAGTTCATCCCATCTGTGTTGTGAGTTATCAGTATGAGTGACATAGTAAAGGACAGGGGGCTGCCTCCTCTCCTGGGAACTTTTATTTATGGTGGGAGCTTGTTACAATACAAGTCATTAAGCAGATTTAAATTTATCACAGGTTAAGCCACATGTACCCTGGAACACTACATATAATCAAAGCCTAATACAGTACGGTTAGGTTATAACACAGCATTCGCCTGTCTCCTGGTTTTGTTGTCGGATCAGCATGAAGGTGGGGTGAGCCCTCGCTACTTAGCAGGAATTAAGAAAGCCTTTTGGCGTTTCCTACATTTTATGAAACTACTTTTGTCCTTGTCTGGGTGGATGGCAGTGCCTTGGTTGCATTTCTTCCCCTTTTTCCTTCCCTGCTGTTTCTTTATTTTAATTTTCCTGCAGAATGAGTTGCACTCCCATGTAGTCCATGCTTAGTATATGCCACACGCTGCCCTGAGCCCTTGACATGAATTAGATGACTTTGTTTCCATAAAAATCCCAAGGGAGATATTTTTGTCCCCATCTGGAAGTTGAAGAGCCTGAAGCTCAGACGCGTTAAGACACTTACCCAGAGTTACACAGCAGTAAATGGCAGAGCCAGGACTCCGACAGACAGAAGCATCCCACATGCTCAGCTCCTGTGGTCTTAAAGGTTGTCAGAATTACTTTTACATCACAAATGTGTCTTGAGGTTTTAATGAGACACAGGGAAATTACCGAAGTCTTCCTTTGGAAGTTCTGCTTAAGTTTGGATATATAAGTCCTTATGTTTTCTAATTATGCACCAAGCTCTTTATCATCAAGACCGTCTCTCGGGTCCATAAACATTTATTGAGCATCTACTGTGGAACTTCATTAGCTGCTAAAATGAAGATGACCTAACCCCAGTGGGGAGATGGAGAGCCCACCAATGGAAGACAAGAATGTTTACATCCGTGAAGGGATTTCTTGAAGGTTTTCTGGGAAGGCGATAATCTAATTCCTCTGGAGGGGCTTGGAAAAGCCAAATCTGGCTGATGCTTCATGAATAAGGGAAAAGCCTTTCTCTCCTGAGCTGGATTTTGGTTAGTCAGTGCTAACCACGTAGATGGCACTTGAAGCCAGCGGCAGGGGTAAGGCCATGTCGGGGAGAGGGAGGGAACAGGTGAAAGCTGATGTTTAAAGGAGAAGGGGAGACACCAAGTTGAGTGAGAAGAAGCCAGAGAGATAGGAAGAAAATCAGAAAGAGGTGGAGCCACGGAAACCAAGGGAAGGAAGTGTGGTACCGGGAGATCTTAGTAGTGCTGGACGCAGCCGAGGAGCCTCAGAGGAGGCGGGCTCTGCAGAGTCCATTGGACATTAAAGTGGGAGTTCACCAGAGACTTTACTCAGAGAGGCGGCAGAGGAACGGGAGAACCAGCCTACAGGGGGTAGGGGTGCAGATGGCACACGAGGGTGACTTGGGAGGAGTTGGCTGTGAGGTGAAGGGCACGATGGGGAGGTGTCTGGAAGAGGTGTGGGGTCTAGGGAGGTGTTTTTGTTGGGCGTTTTTGCAGACTCGCTGAAGGAAGACTCTCGCAGGGGTGTTAAAGACACAGGAGGGAGAAGGAATGATGGCACCGGGTGAAGGGCAGGAAGGATCGAGTGTCCTGATGGATGATTCAGGTTAGAAAATCTCACTTTAATATTTTGAAAACTTGTCCCTTATCCAGAGTTTGGCCCATTGCTAAAATATTAAACAGTCATGAAAGAGGCTTTCTCTCTGCATGAATCAGTGTCCACATAGCATGATGTGTCTGTGGAAGCAGGTAGTCTGCCCTGGTAAGCTGCAGTTGGTGTGTCTCATCAGACTGTCCCGAAAGCTCCATCTGCTTTGATGGCTGTTTCTCAGCATCTTCACTTGCATCCCTGTGAGCATCTGTGAAGATCGCAAACGTGGTCCTCCAGCAGCCTCCCGCCTCCCTCTCTGAGCACTTGCCACTTTGTGTGGCAGCTCTGTTTTCACGTTGGCAGACTTTTCCTGTAACGGGTCAGGTGGTAGATGTTTCTGTCTTTTCAGACACTACAGTCTCAGTTCCAATCACCCAGTCCTGCCCTTGCAGCTCGAAAACGACCACAGAGGACAAGTAAACACCAATGTGCGTGCTGTGTCCCAGTAAAACTTAATTCTGGACACAGACATGTGAATTTCACGCAATTTCACACCACAAAATAGTATTCTTGTTTGGAACTTTTCAACCATGAAAAAATGTAACGCCTACAGAGAGGCTGAACTTGGCCTGTGGGCGGAGTTTGCTGGGAGCCCCAGGCCGCATCCCCTAGGAGAGGGTCTGTGGCCCTCCGTCCAGTCCAGGAATGAGTGAGGGGCCGGCTTAAACTTTCACGTTTCCGTTTACAGCATGTCCCCAGTGGTAAAATTCCTTTAGGACGTAACTGAAGTTTTCTCCTGGTCTTCTTTGGGGACAAAATGAGTCCCCACAACTGATGGCATAGCTGTCCTCTGAGAATATCTTTTCCAGTGTTAATTGGGCTCCAAGTAATTAAGTTCAGATATTGTCTTCAGTAGGAGACTGAACTCCTTTCCTTCTCCAGTTCTCTCCCTAAGTATCAGTACAGAATAAAAGTTAGTCTTTCTGCCTGGACCTTTACCAAAAATTAAAAAAAAAAAAAAGAAAAAGCCTTACCCTACCTGAATATGTAGAATATACTGCGTCATTTAAGCGTGTTGGGTCCTCTCCTGAGCCAGGCAGTGTGGCCTCTGTGTAGCTCCGTGGGGGGTGTGAGCCCGGGGGCCACACGGAGAAGGTGGCCCTGAGTGGCCCCGGATTTCCCATCAGGGAGGAGCCAGCCTGGTGGATCTTCGTGCCTGTCACCTGTGAAGGGAGCGCATCGTGATATTTCCCTGCCTCTTCCTCGCTAGGAATATTAAATCAGAAAATTCCAGAGAAACAATGAATCAGTTTTTTAGTAGTTTTTCACTGTGAGTTTACTAAAAACTTTTATATGAACAGATTAGTCATTGTTTATTTGAAGTTTAAGGCTAACTGGGCACCTTGTGGTTTTTTTTTTTAATTGAAGTATAGTTGGTTTACAATGTTGTGTTAGTTTCTGGTGTACAGCATAGTGATTCAGTTGTGTGTGTGTGTATATATATGTATTCCTTTTGATGTTCTTTTTCACTATAGGCTATTACAAGGTGTTGAATATAGTTCCCTGTGCTGTACAGTCGGACCTTGTTGTTTGATGTATAGTAGCTGGCACTCTGTGTTTTTATTTGCTGAATTGGCCATGCTCTGTAGGGGTCAGTCACTCAGGGGTAGGTACGGGCCTGCAGACCTCACTGCCTTGACCAGTTCTGTGTAATTCATAAAAGTTTCATTAGTTTCTACTCTCTTCTCATTCTCAGTATTTCTGCCTCCCTGGCTCCCACACTCAGGCTCTGTGAAGATGCTAGAAGGAAAAACCAGCAGGCCCTGCTCATTGGCTTCGTGTGAGTGGCAGGGTGCTGTCCTCTGCCAGGGCCCCCGGGCGGGCACTTTAATCCTTACTTGGGATTAGGGGGATGAGAAACCCAGCCTCTAAGAGGGTCCCGGCTCTCCAAGGCCTCTCGGGTGGAAAGTGGAGGTGCTGATGTAGGAGGGGCTTCTCTTTGTGGTCCCAAGCAGGAGGCCGGGGCAGCGGGAGGGTCCCTGCGGGGAGGACTCAGATGTGAGCTCTGTGTGGACCACAAGCCCTCGGGAAGAGCCACGCTGCTGGGAGCTGTCGGGAGGCATCTGGAAGGGAAAACAGCCACCAGGCTGTCAGGAGCGAAAAGAGCCTGGCCTGGAGGTGGGACTTGAAGCTTCACAGGTTGGATGGTTGTGAGAAAGGGGTCAGAGAAAGCTCTTCAGTGCACCCCAAAGCCAGAGTTTGAGGTTTGGGGTTGAGGTTGACTCCTGGTGCTGATCCTTCAAACCTTGGTTCACTCCTTGCCTGAAAGCCCCTGCGGTCAGAGACATCTCAAGACAGAAACTAAATTCTTCCATTTTTCAGAAGGCTTGGGAGGTCACTTCTAGGGGTCTGCAAAGCACAGGCAGCAGGAGGACAGGATGGGACTTACCTCCCTCCTGGCTCACGTGCTCCCACGAGAAGTTTTTGGACACAGATCATTACTGATATGTTGGAAGTGTCTTCCACCAGATCAGGTGGGGGTGGGGATCAGGATGCCAAATGGCTGATGTGTCTGCTCCGGCAGTCTTCATGATTGATACTCGGCCCTGCTGCCAAGGCAAAGCACGCCATGCCCATTCATCTCGGCCTAAATATGGATGAATATCGACGGACCTATTAAAGGGCCCGGGCTTTGGAGACAGGAGCAGATTAGACAGGCCCCTCAATTTCTTCTTTAAAATATGCAGAGAAAAAGGAGTTCAAAATACCAAGTGCTGATGAGGACTAAGGGTCCAGGAGGAACTGACAAACATCTTGGAATCCAGAATTAATGCTTTAAACTTTAGGCTTCTTTGGCAATCAATACGGACACAAAACTCCCATTAATGTTCACAGGGGTTAAAACATGCATATCACCCGAAGACCATCTATTTTCGAGTCATCCGTGCTGGGTGTGATGCGGGCTCTCATTTGTAGAAGATAAGGAGGGTGCAGAGAATGGCCACCGTGAAATTTTGTACCATTATGGCAGAAGTGATTTAATTGCATATTTCTCCACACTGACTGCATTTTTATCCTAGGCAGACCTCCCCTAAATCTGTCTAATTCTCCAGCTAACAGCAGTCCAGAGCAGACCCCCGTTCTTGGACTTCCTATGCTCGCCCTGATGCCTGACATGTTCAGGTGGCTGCACCCCTCTTCCACCTCTGTCTGAGCCTGCTTTCCTTAATGTGAAGTCCTTTGAAGGGAGGGGGCCCAGGACGAAGAGTCACCCTCTGCCAGCCCCTGGACCTCTGACACACAGCCTATAATTTATCATAAAAGGTTACCAGGTTTAGCCATCCCGCTCTATTATTAATCAGGTCATTTTGGCAGGTGGGATTTCATTACCTATAAATATTCATTACATTTGGACTCCTTTATAAACAGAAACATTTCCTTCTGTTTTTAGGGAAGAATTTTTATATCTCGCCTACTTGTCAGTCCTGGTTGTGGCATAATGTTTGCTGATGTCTTATCAAAAATATGGGTCATGTTCTCAGTGGTGAGATGTGTCTTAGTGGTTACTAGGCACCTGTGCAAATTCATAGAACTGGGAGTGAGTGGATGCTCCCAGCTACAGACAAATATTCCCTGCAGTGGGGCTGCCATTCTCTTTATGAAAATAATTTAAAAAATTAGGAAATATTTCAAGCATTCCAAAAGAATAGAGAATAACAGACATATACCTGTATACCCTCCGTCTTTATACAACTTACCATCATAGACAAAATGCAGGACCCCATGTGCCCCTCTGCAATCCCAACCCCTCCCTCCATCCCAGAGGTAGCCCCCAATATAAATTTAGTGCTTATCATTTCTATGCATATTTTTATACTTTTGCAACATATTTATGGAGCAGTAAATGTTATCTATGAGAGTGGTTTGCAGATTAAAAAATGTATGTATGGTTTCATACTGCATCCTTGTTTATTTTTCACTCAACATTATATTTTGAGGTTGCATACATAATTCTGTTTTATCTGCCTTGTGTTCATGTTTTATCTGCCCTGTGTTCTCTTGTCGTAGGAATTAATACAGTTTATCCATTGTCGTATCAATGGACATTTAGCTTACTTCCATTTTTCCCTTATAACAAATAATGTATGTGATTGTAGACATTCTCAGATCTGTCTCATCAAACCCTTGTTCACGTGAGCAAGAGTTTCTACCAGGAAACCACGTTGCTAAGCCATAGGACACCAATGCTTACAACAATGGTAGACATTCCCAAATCGCTTTCCACGTGATGTGCTTTGTACATCCCCACTGGTAGGCGTGCACGTTCCTCCTTTCCCCTCCACACTTGGCCTACAGTTGTAATGGCTGAGTGTGAAAATGTTTGCCCATCTGATGGGTGTAAATGGGTAGCTCGTTGTTCTGGTGTGCACTTTCCTAATTACCCAAGAGCAGAGCGTCTTATCTTTGTTCACTGGCCATTCTGTTTCTTCTTCTGCAAACTGCCTGTTCATGTTACTTGGCCATCTTTATGTTGGAACGTCTGTTTTTTTCTCTTACTGATTTGAAATACTTAAAAAAATGTGTATTTGTGTATAATAATTTATTTATTATGCACAGTTAGATACTTTCTTCCAGTCTGCAGATAACTTTTCCACTGTTTTGGGAGTTTGTTTTACTATGTCTTTTGATGTGCAATATCAATATTGTCAAAATTATTAATTTTTTAATTTGCATGTTATGCTTTTTATTTGTTTAAGAAAACTTTTTTTTGCCATACGAGCCTAAAGATATTCTACTGAGTACATTAGTATAAAAATGACAAAGTGTGGTTTTCACAGTTGGGGCTTAAATTCATCTGATGCGTTTGAATGTGGAGCAGGGTCGGGATCTGATTTTACATTTTTCTTATTAATAACCATTTGTCACAGCTTCAGTGATTGAACAGTCTGTAATTTCACTCTTGTCATTAAAATATTTTTAATTGTAGAATTTGCCATGCAAAGAGAAAAGAAAGACACACACACACAATTAAGGATTATAATAAGATGATAAAGCAAAATAATAAACCATCAGCAGTGTTACAACACAGAACATTAAAAATATCTTGGAGCATTTCTGCAGGCCACTGCCCAGATCCTATCCCCTCCCCTTCTTTCCTCCCAATTTTTATGATAATTGGTCCCCTGGTTTTCTTTGCCTTTTTCCACGTACATGTGTATCCTTACACAATATATTCTTTAGCTTTGCCTTTCTTTAAATTTCGTATGAGTGGAAGTAGTCCAGATGTATTCTTTTATTTTCAGTCTGTTCCATTGGTCTTTTGTTTTCCCTGTGAGAAGAATTTGTTGTCTTATTATGTACTTTCATAATAGCCTTGATATCTGGGAGGGCACATCTCCTCCCAGTGTTTATTGTCTTCAGTATTCTTTTGACTATTCTTGACCATCTTCTCTTTCAATTTTAAGATTTATGTGTAAAGTTTTATAAAAAGTCCTGTTGGTATTGTAATTACATTGACTTTATAGATTAGTTTTGGCAGATTTGACATATTTATGACATAAGCTGTTCTAATTCATGTCCATGATATGGCTTCTCATTTATTTCAGTGTTGTTTTATATCCTTTGATGATATTTAGTTCTGTTCTCTTATCATTTTTAGGTTTATTTCCAAGGACTTTTCATTGTTATTGTGAATGGGAACTTAAACATTTATATTGTATAAAAGGATATTTGGTGATGAACATGCAATTGATTTTTATTTGTTTATTTGTGTATAGTTATCTGTTGCTGCTGTAAAAAGGTATCACAAGTGTAGTATTTTAAAGCAGCATACATTTCTTATTGTACGGCTTCAAAGGTCACACTGGGCTGAAATGAAGATATGTCAGTAGGGCTGTGTTCCTTCTTGAGGCTCTGGGGAAAATCTGTTTCCTTGCCTTTTCCCACTCTCTGGAGGCTAGTTCCTTGGTTCACGGTCTTCTTTTTCATCTTCAAATGGAAGCAATTTTGCTCCTCCCTGACCTTCCTTTCATTGTCGCATCTCCACTTTAAAGGACCATGGAGTTAGATTGGACCCACCTTGAATAATCCAGAATAATCACTCCATTTCCAGGCCCTTGATCTTAATCACATCTGCAAAGTCCATTTTGCCATGCAAGGTAGCATATTCACAGATGTGGGGAATTAGGAGGTGGACATCATTGGGGACCATTATTCTGCCTACCACAGTTTGATATCTAGTAACCATACTGAACTCTCACTGTTTCTAACATTTATCTATAGATTTTCTTGAATTTATAAATAGACTATTATATCAGGTCTTCTTTTGCTATTTCTAAAACATTAATATATTTTTCTTTTCTTATTGCATTGGCTAGAATGTCCAAAACAGTGTTAAATGTAAGTAGTGGTAGCAGGCATCCTTGTCTTATCCTCAGTTTTAAGGAGACCATTTAAAGTCTCATGTGATGTTTGTGTGATGTATGTAGTAGGTGTTGAATAAATGTCCTTTGTCAGGTTAAGGAAGTTTCTTATATTTGTAATTCATAGCTTACAAATACTGTAACTGTGGTTTTGTTAATTTACCCTTATAATGTTGCCAGTTTGGACTTGCTGTTACATTTAGGAGCTATATTGTTAGAAGGGGACTGTCTGTAATTGTTGATACCTTCTCAGTGATTTTCTTCCTATGCTATGGTGTCACTTTTTATAGTAATTAATAGTTTTGGCTTAAGTTGCATTTTATTTTATATTAATATAGTGAGCCCTCCTTTACTTTTGGATAATATGTGTTATATCTTTCTATTTATTTTCAATTTATCTGTGTGGATTTGTCTTATGTGTGTTCCTTATAAATGGTGTATACCTAGATTTCTTAAAAATGCAGTCAGCTAACATCTTCTTTTAACGGGTAAATTTAACCCATTAATATTTTTGTGATTAATTTATAAACATGTTTGGTTTTATATTTACTATGTTACTTTATTTTTTGTTAATATCAATTTCTTTCTTTCCTCTCTCTTCCTCCCATCCTTCCTTCCTTCCTTACCCCCTCTCTCTTTCTTCCTTTTTTCCTTTCTTTTTGTTTGTTTCTTCTTTGTTTCCCCCTCTATTTCTTTGCCTTCTTTTTAACCTTTTATTACTTTGAAAATTGATTAAATGTTTTGTGAGAGATTTTTTCACCTCTGCTAGTTTGGAAGCTGTTGATTGTATTTCTGTTCTTTTGGTGATTATCCTTAAAACTTTAAGATATTTAAAATTTTTGTAACAAAAGGCTACAGTGGTTCATTATTTCTGTTTTCTTTCTTCTGATCACAATAAAGACCTTAGCATGTGGATACTGTTGTTCGAGTTTGACTGCTGTTGTTTAATACAAAAAGTTATTCAAAAAGGTAAGTTAAATTTATTGTTATATTTTCTCAGTTGCATTGCTCATTTTTGCTTCTCATTTCTCATAAGTTGCTTCTCAGTTTACTTTTTTCCCTCCTAAATGCAAGTAGTTTTCCTTTTTTTAAGAACTGGGATCTGTAGGATGTAAAGTCACTAAATCTTTGTATAGGTAAAAATGTATTTATTTTGCTTTCACCCTTTTTTATGGTTGTAACTTTTTATTATGATTAAGTATTCATAACATGAAATTTACCATTTAAACATTTCAAGTGTACAGGTCATTGGCATACTTACATTCTCATTGTTGTCCAACCATTACCATCATCTATCTCCAGAATTTTTCATCTTCCCAAACTGCAGCTCCTCACCCATTAACAATAATTGTTGATTTTTTCCCTCCCTCTCCCCCTGGCAACCACCATTCCATGGTCTGTTTCCACGCATTGGATTATTCTAGGGACCTCATGTAAGTGGAACCACACAATATTTGTCCTTTGTATCTGGCTTATTTCACTTACCGTCTTCAAGGTTCATCCATGTTGTAGCAGGTATCAGAGTGTCGGTCCTTTTTAAGGCTGAATAATACTCCATTGCAGGTATATGCCAGACTACTGTATCCATTCGTACATCCATGGACATTGCTGTTGCTGTTGTTCTTAGCTCTGCTATAAACATGGCTGCACAAGTATCTGTTTAAATCCCTGTTTTCATTTCGAGTTCCACCCGAAACTGCTGGATCATATGGTAATTCCATGTTTAATTTTTTGAAGAGCTGCCATATGGTTTTCCACAGCGGCTACACTATTTTAGATTTACACCAGCAATGCGTAAATGTTCCAGTTTCTCCACATCCTCACTAACACTGCTTTCTTTTTCTTTTTGATAACAGCCATCCTCATGAGTGTTAAGTAGCATCTCATTGTGGTTTTGATTTATATTTTCCTAGTGATTAATGATGCTGAGGATCTTTTTGTGTGCTTCTTGGCCATTTGTGTATCTTCCTGGGAGAAATTTCAAGTATTTTGTCCTTTTTTTAATGAGTAGTTTGTTTTCGTTGTGCATTGCTTTCACTCTTGGTTAATAGTTTGATTGGTTTGAAATCTTTGGTTAAGGTTCTATTCCTCACCTCCCCACCCCTCATCATTGTCAAGATACTACTTCATTGCCTTCTGGGGTCTCTTGTTACTCGTGAGAAATCTTTAGATATTGTACTTGCCATTCCTTTATAGGCAAGCTCTTTTCCTTGAAGCCTTTGAGGTTGTTTCCTTAGTTTCAGTGTTCTGTATTTCATTACACGACCTAGTCATAGGTTATTTTTATTTGTTCTGATGGGACACACTTGCCTTTCTCCAGTTCTGTTAAGTTCTTATTTATTATTTATTTTAAATTTTCAAATCTCACTTCTTTCCTATTCTTAGTTTTAAGAACTCCAATTTGATATATATTGGAACATCTCCATCTTTTCTCCCTGCTTCTTAACAGATGTTTATACGTTAAAAAAATTGTTACCACTCTCCGCACTTGGGGTGAGCCTCAGCTCTCTCACCCATTTTACACTTTGCTCTGGACTGTGTTCCTGTTAGTTTATCCTGTCTTGTAAATTAAAACTTCTTAGTGACTATATATTTCACTTCTAAGATGTTATGATTGATTCTGTCTCCTATTGTTATTTCATGTATTTCTCTTTTATTCATAATTTAAAATTGTTTATGGATGTGTTAGATGTTTTATTTATCCCTTTAACAATTTAAAAATAACTTATTGTAAGGTTTTTGCCAGCTCTTCTATGAACTCCATTGTGTCTGGAATGAATTTGCCCTATTGTCTTTACTACACGTCTGTCTTTGTGTGAGGTTTGCTTTCTGTGTTTTGGAATTTCAGTGTGTGGGCTTTTTGTGCGTGGGAGGATTTGTGTTTTTGTGGCTTGTGTTCATACTCTCTGTCTCTTCTTTCCTCCCTCCCTGGTGTCTGGCTGTCGCCTGCACACAGCTCACTGTGTCTCCAGCAGAAGTGAGGCGGCTCTGCTGTGATGCTGGGTGTGTTACCGTCACAGAGCCAGTGAGGGGCGAGATTTGACTTTGACCCCTTTTTGGCTTCCTTTTGTGAGAGAAGGGAAAGGAGGAGCCCCTTCTGCCTTCACCAGCAGTGATTTTGGCTCAATTTATCTGTTTTGATGACGCTCTGTCGTCCCTTTTGTGCCACTGGGTCTGACCTGTGACGCCCTGCCTGCTTCTAGACACAGAGCCCCCGGTCTGCTGCTGCCCAACCTTCACCCTCTTGTATTTCTGCTTTTTTCTGCATTCATCAGTGCATCTCTTGTATTTGAGCTGACCATGTTGTTATGGTTTTGTCTGGAGCATTAAAATGCCATTTTATTTGGTTCCTTGCGGCCAGGAACACACAGCCCACCAGTGGGGTGCTCTTTATTTGCTCCATGTTTGTCCTGTTGACTTCATCTCTCAAGTTGAGTTCAATATTCGAGTTATCTTTTCTGTAGGAGAAGCAAAACCGGTTTTGCTGCTGTTCTTTGCTGCAGGGTTGATGACATTTTTACCCCTCGGTGTTCACTTCTTTGTCCAACTTGTGGGAAGAAAGCGTGAATTTACACACGTTTGCGTGAACCCATGCCCGCACCCTCTCTACAATACTGGCCTTGTGGGCTTCACAGTGTGGGTCTCCTCGGACACTTCCTTCACCTAACAGATACACTGAGTTCATGTGTGCACACGGCTGCACGTGTCCTGCAGTCCTGCTGGTCAGAATGTGGTCCAGGGACCAGCCGCCTCTGCGCGGGCTGGGAGCTCATTGGAAACGCAGAGGCTCAGAAAGGCAGACTGCCACGTGCAGCGCCTCATTTGAGTGTGCTGGAGTCTTGGAAGCTTGGCGACCCTACTTTCTGCTACAAATGGACCGTGAGAGCTCGTTTGGAGGTTCTAGCAGGGGAGCACGGCTCCTCGTATACCCCTGACCAAAGCACGGTCCTCCTCTTGGGGAAGGTCGTGCTCTTCAGCGGAGCCTGCAGCTTCGGGAGGGGCAGGACGCACACAGAGTGGTGAGGGAGGAAGGAGACCCCCGCCTAGCTGGCCCGACCGGCCAGATCAGCCCTGGCGGACAGTGGGGTGACAGATGTCACAGCCAGATCACCCTCATGTCCAGAGACTTCCAGGCGATTTGTGTGAACGTGAGTTTGTGAAGTGCTGCCTTGTAGGTAAGAAGCTGGGTGCCCAGCTCACTTCCGGTGGGACTCCTGTTCGCTCTGCCCTCGTTCAGACGGTTGGCTCTGTGGTTTCCCTCATATAACGAGCTGGGTGTGTCATTCTCTAAATTCTGAAGCATCTGACGCAGACGGACCCAAGCCATTCTGGGTTCTCCTGAGAACAGGTAGAGGTGGAGCGAGGCTGAAGTGGGGTACAGGGGTGCTAGAGGGGATTACTGGCAAAACAAATGCATCCAGTGTCCTACTGATGCTTAAGGAACGTGGAGCAGAAAGGCTCTGGCCTTCTGTTCTCTCCCACAGCGTATCTTCAGCCGCTCCTTTGGCCCGTGAACTGGGAGGTGCTGGGGCTTCTAAGCGTGGTGTCCAGGAGCAGGGCCCCCACCCCCTCGAAGTGGGCAGACACAGAGCGCGCTCTCCATTCAGAGAACAGCCTGCAGGGCGCTGGGTTCTGTCCTTCCGTAAAACTCTCTTCTGCCGTGGCCTCTGAGAGCCTTTCCTGTGGCTGCCACAGCGAATTACCACAGACTGGGGGGCTTAAAGCAACAGGAATTTATTCTCCACCCGTCTGGGGTCGGACGTCTGAAACCACGTCCCCGGGATGAAATCGAGGTGCGGCCAGGCCGCACTCCCCCAGAGGCTCTCAGGGTGGATCCTGCCTTGCCTCTTCCTGCTCCTGGTGGCTGCCGGCACTCCTTGGCTGGTGTCAACATCACTCCAGTCTCTGCCTCTGTCTTCCCACGGCCTCCTCCTCTTCTCTTCTTGTCTAACCTCCCTCTGACCCTCTCTTAGAAGGACAGTTGTGACGGCTTTAGGGCCCACCCTGTAGTTCAGGGTAATCTCTCCACTCCATCCTCACTTAGTCACACGTAACAAAGTTCATTCTCCCGTGTGAGATCTCGTTCACAGGCTCCAGGGATTGGGGGGGACCCTTCTCCAGCCTTCCAGAGCATCCGGAAGAGAGTGTGTTGTGCTGCCAGGCAAACCAGATGGAGCATGTCTCTCTAAGAAGAGTGGATACAAGATATTTTTTCTAAAAGAGATGGCTGGGTATTTTAATACTGACCCCTCCCCTGTTCTGCTCACGTAGACTCTGTGTTACCATTTACTGAGCACCTGCTTTCTGTCATGGACCTTGTCTCTGGTGTGCAGTATTGTCCTATTTTGCAGGTGAGAAGATGCAGGCTCAGGGCGGCTCAGTGATGCACCCCATCTTATCCTGCAAGAAGTTGGGGTAGCAGAGTGGCTTCTAAGCCCACAAGGCAAGTTTTGTTTGCTCAACTAGGGCAGGCGCCTGGGATTGCCTGTGGGACCTTGGCAGAGAGGGGAGAGGCAAGGAGTGGAGACTGTGCTTAATTTCACAGCCCACTGAAAGCTGGATGACTGGGATTCAGGACCAGATGCAAAGGGGCTCATTTGGGGGCTTGCTAAGTCCTGTCTTCCCCTCGTGTGGGGTTGTCACCTGTGAGCTGAAGGTTTCTTTCCGGGCAGCTGGATGAGAGGTGTGATTGGTTGCTTTAAGGAGCAGGAGCCTTCTCATGGGGGTGATTAGTGAGCACGGCACTGGGGGCCGTGTGCATCCTGGCCGGAGCCTGCCCTGGACTCACAGGTTCCCACCTGCTGCCAACTTCTGAGTCTCTCATGTCAGAACAGCAGCCCCGCTGCCCTGCTAGGCTCCGTGGACGGTTGTCAGGTCTCAGCAATTTCACATTTCAACCCCCACCGCCCTGTTAGGGTGGAAGCCCTTTTGGGGAGAACTCTGCTTGCCTTTTCCCTGGCTTTTGGAGCTTAGTTGAAGCCCCTGAGAGCAGGAATTAGGGTGGATTAAGTGAGGGAGGAGTGGTTCAGAGGACACATTTTGGGGGTGGTGGTGATTTGTGTGCATCGCAAATGCATGGCTACTACCCAGTAAATGCAGTTGCACCTTCATTATTCCGGGTGCAGCAGATGAAGACAGATGCAAAGTGATGTGGTTTAACTTGAAACAGAAACTCTGAGTGTAGCCTACATTCTAGGGCTGCATGTATCGAATTCACACTCTGGGTTCTGATGTGTTTACCAGGCTGGGTGGGTGCTGGGTGGAGCACCAGGGAAGAGCTCTCTCCTTTGGGACAAAAAGGCTCAGGCCTGGGAGGCAGCAGGCTCCCCTGTGTGTCCGTGACCCCATCTGAGATGTAGAGGTGGCCCCCCCTTGGCACTCCTCGTGGAGGTGGGCACCCTTTGCTGGCCGAGCACACCCTCTTCAGGTCCATGCTCCCAGGCCAGCGTGCAGCCAGGACAGCGTCTGATGGTGCGTGCCGGAAGGGCGTGCTGCCCAGTCCTCTCCCTTCTCCTCTGCTGGGGATGCTGAGCGCCTCGGAGCTGTCTCTTCGGAAGCCTGGCGGAGCTGCTCCTCCTCCGAGAATGGTGTGGGTTATAAATTGTGTAACCCCAGAGAAGAGTTCACTTGATCACGGTGTTTTACACTCTTCTCTGCAGCACGTCGGTGACTTAATTAACCTGCTCCTGGACGTAGCGGTGGAGAGATGCACTTCCCGATGCCCCTCCATCCCTTTTTCAGTCATCATGTACTTAAATTGCAAATTCTCGTGAACTGTAACCCAGTGTCTTACGGCTTTTGATTCTACATTTCCCTGTAGATCTTCTATCTTCAAATGTGTCAAAGTTAGAGTATGTGCGGCTAGAAAAAGGTATAGCTGTATTAAGCCGCACGAAAACCCTCCATTGAAGTAAGGTTAAGCATGTGGCTTAGTACGCCTAATGACAGACAGTTCTGAGTTTGGTTTCAGAGCCCATTGTTTCCCCAACGCCGTGGGGTCCAGGTGTCAGAAAACAGGTGCCGACACACTGAGCTCGGAGGGGTGGACTTGCATCCACACGCTCTCTGGCACGTTCTCAAACAGTACGCGGTCATCCCATGCATTTTCTCATTTGCCTTATTTTTAAAAAATCCTTATTTCCCTCCCTATGCACTTAAACTCTTCCTCTGTCCATTTCCAGGAGGAACCCCCCCCCATAGTTTTAGAAAAGATTATCTGTGACTTAACATTTAAAAACATTTAGAAATGGTATGAGGATAGAGAATCACTGAATTCTGATCAAAACCAGTGATGGTTAATTTCTGTATGATTGTTTTCCCTTAAGAAAGTTAAGAAGACATTTGCAAGTCCCCCCCACCTCCCCCCACAAAGAACAATTGATTCTTTTGAGCTCAGAATGTTGTATCATAAGCACATTTTTTATGGCTCAAAATTGGGGTTTACAGAGGGAAAATGACAAGCCTGTAATTGGCATACTTGGTATAAAAGTTTGCTTGCATATAAGAGATTCATGTTTGTAATTTCATTTTAGGAAAACATTCTAAGCATCCGGAGGAACCGCAGGAGGGCAAGGGCTGTGGGAACTCTTTTTCCAGAACCACCTGGTTTCAGATTCACCCATAAAAACAGAACCACATGGAGTTTTATTCCAGTGTTCTGGGATCCGTGGGCATTTTCTCCCAGCTGGAGATGAAATTCAGAGTGCAGACATTTGGCAGCTGACTTTATCTGACAATATTCACCATTGTATTATACTTTTTTTTTTGGTCTTTATTCTAAGTCCCTAACTGGGCCTGTGGCACGCTTGCTCCTTTGTATTCACGTGTGTTAGATGTCATCGGGGCTTAGCCGCAGCCTGAAACATCTCACGGACAAAAGACAGAGATGTTCCGTTAGCCACGTCTCCCATCTACGCGTGAGCGGAGCCGCAGCCTGCGTCTCATTCATTCCCTGCTCACCTTGGTGCGTCCCCGCGAAATTCCCTGCATCGAGTCCCCTCTCCCTGCTGCATGGGGACAGGCGCAGGGGTTTTTCTTTGACCGTAGGAGATGTTCTTTTGGCTTTCCGTCTTAAGTGGAAAGTTCGTACAACACAAAAGGTGTGAATGAGAAGTGTCCATCTTTTTTCACCTTTCTCAACAAATAGGACTGACTCTGTATGCTGATTTGCAAACCTGCTCTCTCCCTTCACTGGCCGTTACTTCCTGAAGTCCATTTTCCTAACGCTGCAGGGTAGGCACGGCCTGGATGCAGCGTGGTTTTCTCTTTTACAGGCCGCTCCTGATGGGCACCTAGGCTATTTCCAGTCTTTCACCTTCACATGGGAGCTGCTGTGGGCACCTGTGCTCATTTTCTGGGAGCGCTTGTGCAGTTGTTTCTGTAGGAGGCATTCATGCAGCAGGAGCATTGGGCCAGAGAGGCATGGGTTTAAATTGTAAGATCATCTGATCTGGCCTGAGAATTTGAGGACACAAATGTTGGTTGAATTAGGCTCCAGGATGCACTCCCTGGGTGCCGTCTCATTTAGTGTGACTGTGGTCCCAGGACGGCGGGCTCATTTGCTTTGTGAGGTGACGCTCTGAGGCCCTGTAGCTTGTCTCAGGCACAGGCCAGGAAGCAGTGGCCCAGAACTGGAACCCCGACTTCTCAAGCCACGTCTAGAGCCCTTTCTCCCAGTGAGCCTGTCTTTGCTGATTGCGCGTCTATGCAAGCAGCATTCTGTGGTTTAAGCCCCTGGAGTGGCCTGTCCTGCCCACGTGGTAAGTGTGATGGCCCAGCCAGGGGCTCCTTGGACATTCTCATCCGTGCGCAGAGTCTGACTGGATTTGCTTTCTAACAGCGAAACTGCGCTCAGCGTTGGTGTCCTCTCGCTCACCTCCTTGGTGGCTTAGCTTGAGAAACAGCAGTTGTCCACACACCGCGGCATGTAGATTGATCAGCTGTTGTTGTTTTTTTTACCCCAGTCTGTCTTTGTTTTTCCCCTCAACTTTGTATTTAAAGTTGAGGGGAAAAATTATACTTGTCAATAAAGTGTACAACATGATCTGATAGACGTGCACGTTGTGGAGTGATTACCAAGATCAAGATAATGAATGCATCACTGTGAACTATGGTCACCATGCTGAGCGTCGGATGCTGCGGGACATGTAGGTCAAAAGGCACAGACTTCCAGGTATTTCGCCCCGTTTCCCCATCCCCCCGCCCGGCAACCGCCGTTCTGTTCTGTGTTATGATATTGGCTCTTTCTTTCTTCCTTCCTTCCTTCCTTTCTTTTCTTCCTTTCTTCCTTCTTTTTTTTCCCTAAGATCCCACATATTACTGCTCCCTACAGCATGCAGTCTTTGTCTTTCCGTGTCTGTCTTACTTCACTCGGCGTCATACCCTCCAGTTCATCCATGTTGTCACGGAAGGCAAGGCTTCCCTTTTTAATGGCTGAAATATATCCCATTGTGATGCGTGTGTCACACTTTCTTTGTCCGTTCATCTGCTGACGAGCAGTCAGGTTGCTTCCCTGTCTTGTGTATAAGGCTGCGGTGAGCATGGGCGTGCAGACGTCTCTGAGGTCCTGACCCCATCTCCTTGCAGTGTGCACCCAGAAGTGGATGGCTGCATCATATGGTAGTTTATGTTTAATTTTTTGAGGAACCTCCATCCTGCTTTCCACAGTGGCTGCCCCGGTTTGCATTCCCACCGGCCTTGCACCAGGGTTCCCTTTTCTCTACGTCTTGGCCAGTGTTGATCTCATGTTTTTCCATTGCAGCCGCTGTCACAGGTGAGAGGTGCTCTCGCGGTGGTCTGGGCTTGCGTCTCCGTGGTGGTTAGGGAGGTGGAGCGTCAGGTACTTGTTGGCCATTTGTGTGCTGTCTGTTTAAAGGCCTCTTCAAGTCCTCGGCCTATTTTATTTTTTATTGAAGGACGGTTGATGTGTAATATTTTATTAGTTTCAGATGTCCACCGTTAGTGATCCAGTATTTTTGCGATTTATACTTCATTTAAAGTTATCCAGTCTTGGCTCTGTTCCCTGTGCTGTGCAGGACGTCCTCGTGGCCGGTGTGTTTTATGCATAGTAGTTGTCCCTCTTCCTCCGCCGCTCCTCCCTGCCCCTCCCCTCTTCCCTTTCCCACTGGCACCGCTAGCTTGTTCTCTGTTTGGTGTGTCTTGCTGAAATGTGCACGCAGAGGTGTGTCCTGGCCTGACCTCCTGAGGGCTGGGGCTCCCGGTGCCCCGTGCTCAGCCAGGGCTGCCTGCGCACCCTGGGCTGCTTCTGGGGAGAAAACACCCTCTCCTCCCTGGTGGAGGTCTGCGTCCTGGGTGACTCGGAGGTTGAAGCAGCAGGGGCTCCGGGTTCGGGGTGGGCGGGTGGCCTGGGGAGAGGTGGGAGGGGGGAGGGGCACCAGGAAAGCCCTGGCGGGGGTAGAGGAGGTCATGCCCCGGCCAAGGCTTCATCCCTGACCCGGAGGACAGCTTCCCAGGAGCATGGATTGCAGGGACTCAGGGGGGCAGTGGGCAGACTGGCTGCTCTCGGCACCTCTCTCCAGGGTGACCATGGCCCACACCTCGAAGGCCAGCCTGGCTTAGGAGGATTGCAGGCCTAGGAAACCTCTGCTCCTGCCTCCCCGCTGCCCGGGGCCCCCATCCTTATGTTCCCTGTGGTTCCTGCAGCAAAAGCACCGTCGTGGAAAGCATTTATCATCAAGAGAGGACTGAGGGTGATGACACAATGGACAGCTGCTCCTGGATGTAGCTTGGGGCTCATGGAGACAGAGGAGGCAGCCTCTGTCCCAGCCCTCAGTGTGGCCTGTCCTCAGGCCGGCCCAGCATCCCTGGGGCCCACGCCTGGTGTCCGGGCCATCTCATCTCCTCCAGGGGGCTGTCTAGTCTCCCCCTCGGCCTGCACCTCACAGGCAAGGTTCTCAGGTGATGAGGGCTGATGGCGGTGGCTGTCCCCACCCAACTGGGACCTATCAACTGGTCAGAGGCTCCTCTTAGCCGACAGGTCACTTTAATGCCCAGCCCATCGTGGCTGCCCCTGTTGGGCTGAGATTTGCCTTCGTCAGTTTTGGCTCCACGTGGCAGGGCCGGGGGTGGACCCTTGATGAAGAAGGAACTGTCCATGAGGAAGCACAGCCAGGATGAGGTGGCCTGTTGACCTGAGTGATGCTGATGGGAGCCACTTCCTGGGGAGACACTGGAAGCTGGCCTTCCCCTGCTCTGCATGCAGCCAAGACATCGCCAGAGGCCAAGGGAGCTCAGTGGCCCACATTCTCAGCCTCCCGTTCATTTCACACATTTTTATTGGCACCACCTCTGTGCGGAGCTGGGTCCGCAGGTTACTGAGGCAGGATCTCCACTCTAAAGGGGTTTGTAGGCGAGTGTGGGGTGGCCACATGGCCACACCAAGGGTCAGTGTGGATGCTGCAGTGAGTGGGGGTGGGGTGCGTGGGGGTGAGCGGTGGGGCTTGGGGCATGCAGGGGAGGCATCGAATTGGCCTGGAGGGTGGACAGTAGTACCCTGGGCAGGTGCCCTGTGCTGTGCTGAGCCCTCAAGGTGAGATGGGGGATGACCCACCTTCCCCAACACTGAAGACTTCTCGGATGAGACACTGTTTAAGGATGAGTTCAGACCTAAGCCAGAAAACAGCACCTGCCCAGCGGTGGCAAATCTGATGGTGCCAGGTTCAAGGTAAGCCTGCAGGATTGGCTGAGAATACGGGTAGACACACGCCCACCCACAGGCCCTCCGTGCATGCACTGTGGACGGCCGCAGAGGGGCCAGGCGTCTCAGATGAGCATGTGGGGAAGGGAAACGGCGTGGGTGTTTCAGATGGAGCCCTCTGAGCGCAAGTCGCTAAGGAAGGCCCTCTCCAGCATGAGGCAGGGCTTCTCGGAGCCTTCATGGGAGACAATGCAGTTTCTGTGCCAGAGAGCAAAGAGTAGAGTTTTAGCTTAACGGGCAGAATTAACCTTCTGTGTTTCCTTTTTTTCCAGATTCGCTGAAATCAAGTGTGCATACATTTGCCTTGTCCTTAAAAAGCCATTCTATTTACATTCTTTTGCTTTCATACTGTCAGGTCAAAGAATCAAACAATTTTTAATAATCAGTGTGAGGAGCTTAAGATAATATTGGTTGGATTTTTCACATGCCAAAGCAAGTTTCAGCCTTTAATATCCACCAAACTTCAATTAATTTATTTCCTCTCTCAGGACCTAAAGGCAATCTGAATCATTTTAACTGTCACGTAACATCCCCAAACAATGCTTCATGAGGCTGAGTTTCGTTAGCGGTTAATAGATGCAGGCTTGGTTAAGGCTTTCACGTGGGCAGCTCCTTGTTTCAGAAATGTCTGTTTATTATCAGTTTAATGCGGGTGGAACTACTTATTCACTCTTCAGAAACCCTTTATGACTCCTAATTAAAGTCTTTGTCCGAACACAAAATAATTAATAGAGAAAATGAAGCCACGGGAAAGAAGCAACTGTGAAATAGTCACTTGGTTGTGTGTTAAGCGGTATTTAATCATTAGAGTAACAGTGTTTGCACTTTTGGAAAGAAAACAAGGCACAGACTTCATGTTTATTTAACGCTTTGCCTGGTTCTTCTTGAAGGTATGAAATGCGTCTTACAGAGAGCCGCCGCAGTAAATCACGGGTTCTGAAAATTACTGGGTCTTAAACAGTAGTGTCATTTTTAAACCTAAATAGTTTGGTGGTGCTCCAGCACATAAAAGTGACCTCTTAGAACAACATGGACTGTTTACACTGAAAGACAAGTAAAGGAAATAAAAACAACACATAAACTGTAGTGCTGCCAGGGTGCCACTTAGCCTGGTCTGGTTTGGGCTTGAAATCTGATGTTACTGATGGACACAGGAGTGCTCCGTGTCACCAAAGAGGGGTCCCCATTTGCACCCCAAAGATCAGCTGGGCCTCTTCTGCCCCATGAGGGCTTCTGCAAAGCACCGCCGGCTTTTCAGAGTGGGCTGAGGTCTCAGGCCCCCGTGGTGGAGGTGTGTACGTGGGAGACGAGCTCTGGTGGATGAGGGCAGAGTGAAAATTCACAGCAGGTTCTTCTGATAGAAACTGTAAACAAAGGGGACTGGGTGGCCCAAGGGATTGGTCACAGGCTGAGGAGTTGTCACCTCTGGGTCACTCCTTTCACCTCCACCTCCACGGGGACCTGAGGTTCCCAAGTGCGGGGGCGGTGCGTGTGGAGAGAGGTGCCTGAGGCCAGTGCTTTTGGGCTTAGGTTCACATCTGGCAGAGGAATGTGGGTGCCCTCGAGGAGGGGGGCCAGGGATGGGGATGAGTGGTGACAGAGGAGGAGGCCCCTATACTCATCGTGGGACTTCTGGCTTGGATTTGGACTCTGGGCTGAGGACGGCAGGGCTGCAGAGGGGGAGGAGGCGGAGGAAGGAGGCCGGTGGGTCTGGACGTGCACGCTTGGCCTTGCTGACTGCGAGATGCCTCTGTATTTCATTTGTCCTTGGAAAGCCTGCTCTAACTCGTGCTGGAGGCCTGGGGACGGTCCTGGTGCGTCCTCTCCTCTGGATCCTTGGCTGCCAAGTGCACTTTGGCTTAGAGCACAGCAGTTCATGGCAATTTTGTAATGACTCCTGTGGCCGAGACAGAGCCAAGGGCAAATCCTACCCTACCCACCCCTACCCTGCCCGGCATACACTGTGTGTTCATTTTAGAAAATCTGGAACATACAGAAACGCAGGATTACAAAGTAGAAGAGGTCACCTGGGGTCCCACCCCGCGGTCGTAACCACCGTGAGCGGGTTTGCATCCCAGTCTGTCCTCTGTCCTCACGTGTTCTCGTCGGGTTGTGTTCGCACTGAGGAGGCTGTTTTATACGCACTAGACGCGAGTGTGCACGCCATGCGTGTGAAACCAGTCCCTCGTGCTGGACATTGAGGTTGATTCCAGCTCGGGGCTACCCTCAAGTCCCGAGCTGTCTCCAGCTCGCCTGGGAGGGCATCTTCTGCTCCCCCTGGGCTCCCTAGGGGAGCCCATCCGGGCTGGGGCCCTGGTGCCCACTACGCCCTTCACCTCTGCTGTGGGCAGGGCACCGGGCCAGGGCCAGTGGAAGACAGGGTGAGAGTCACCCAGCTCCAGCCCACAAGTAGGTTTCAGTGTACAGGGAGAAGGAAGGGCGCTGAGACCTGGGTCTAAGATCCAGCCAGCTGGCTGCGTCACTGCCGCGAAGCAGAGGCCGTAGTGTCGGGTGCTCCTGGGGACAGAAGAAGAGGCTAGTTGGGGCTTGGGTCACGTGGTAGTTAAGCAAACTCCAAGGAATGGATGAGGGTGAAGGGGCAGTGAGGGAAGGAGGAAGGGGTCCATTCTCAGGAAAGCTTGGGACAGGCAGATGCGGGCTCCTGAACAGAGTAGGTGGCACGAGGTCCGGCTTGGAGGGTCCTCACCGCTACTGTGCAGACGTGAGACAGCCACAGGGGTAGTGATGTTCTGAATCTGTTTGGGTCCCGGAGGAGCTTACTAGCCAGAAGGGCAGAAAAGGAGATGGAACGTTTTGACTGGCAAGGATATATGTCATCATCTTTCTCACGTCTTGTGAATACAAAGTAGTTCTGTGGATTTCTTTAGGTGCTGTTGTAATCTTGGGGGGCAGTGTTCATCCTGGAGGTGCTGAGCGCTGGGAGGGCCACAGAACCTGTGTCTAGGGGCAGACGGGTGTTGGCTTGTTGTCTGTCCAGCTGCTCCCCTCCAGATGTGGTTGAGATGGCCCCTCGCTCCCAGAGCCAAGGTTCGAGTGTCTGTCGTGAGTCTTAAGCACGTCTTTGCTAGTGACAGTTGAACCACCTCAGGGTTCATGGAATGCACTTCCTTGTCTCGGGTCCACAGCTTTGCAAGGGCAGCAGGAAATCAAAGGGCTAAGGTTGTGATTCAGATACTAAGGAACCCGACAGGGCCTGTTTTAGCATTTCTGAAACCTCGGATGAACAGGCCACTGTAAGTCTAATTATTAATCTTTGGGAAACTTGACCCTTCAATTAACTGAGTAATAATTGCATTGTGGGCCATCAGAAACCTTGCATTATTAATGAGCACTTAAGGTCAATATTCGTTCACTTCACTTTATTGTCTGTGATATTTATCACTTGTAATATGACTTCCTGGTTAATTATACAGAATCATGCAGCATTCACTTTTGATTAATGTGGAAAGTTCATGCAGACTTGGTTAAAAAAACATGTATTATGTGTGATGTGTTATAATAAACCTTGTTTTTACCCTGAGCTTTGTCCTATGTACATATGTTTTCAATATTGAGGAAATTTTCCTGTGTGGAGGAACTTCCTAATACGTGAAATTGAGAAAATTTAATAAATCATGTTAGCCACCTGCACGATGTGTGTTTTTTGTTGTGATACGATCTTCTTGTGGGAAGGCTGGGGTCATAACTTATGCAAGATGATGAACGTCTTTAACTGGAAGGGACCGCTGTGAAGTCGTACCCCAGGCGTCCCTGTATTGCACAGGGGACCACGAGGGCTAGTGGAAGGAATATGTTCTTGGCGTCTCAAGACTGGGCCGTCATTAGCTGTGTGACCTTGGGCAACTTACCCTGCATCTCGTCATCTCATAAATTAATCTGTGTTCATTGATTAATACCTCCCCAGCCTCCCTTCCAGAGAGGGTTGGAGGATCGGAGGCTCCGGCGCACATGGAGAGCTCTGTGTGTGAAATGCTCTGCACCAGGTTGTCGTTTTCGTTCTGGGGCTGAATTCCGTCCAGTTCCTCCCGTAGCTGTGGTATTATCACTTGTCATTTCTCTGCTGCCAATTGAGAGAAGCCAGTTTGGTGATAAATTCTCTGTAGCATCGAGAACCTTCCAGAGAGGGAGCAGGAAGCCAGGGTCGGTGCAGCTATAGGCTGCACTGTGTCCCCTCAGTTCACGTGCTGAAGTCTTGCCAGGTCCTCGGAGGACGGCCGCATTTGAGGATGGGCCTTTAGAGCGGTAATTAAGGTAAAATGGGGTGGTACGAGGGGTGGGCCCTTGTCCAGGGTGACTAACCCAGCAGGACTGGGGTCCTGGTAAGAAGAGGTGATGAGGACACAGACGCGCACAGAGGGAGGGCCAGGCGAGGACGTGGGAAGGTGGCCATTCCAAGCCAAGGAGAGAGGCCTCAGGAGACACCAGCCAGGGGGCACTGAGATACGCAGCCCCAGCAGACTGATGCAGGCGAGTTAGCGGGGTGGCTGAGGGCCGAGACGCCCGCTCGCTGTGGGTTTGCATGCGGCACTGCCTGGTCTGGCTTCCTGGACACTCAGGGAGGCCGTGGTCCCCAGGCTCGGGAGGAGTCATCAGACCCAACTGAACAACATGGTTCAGTCCTGCTGCGGGGAGGGGCAGAGGACATGGCTTCACAGGGTGCCCCGAGCCTCTGGTGGGTGCAGGGTGGGCTGGGAGGTGAGAGGCAGGCCATTGTCCGGGCCCCTCTCTGTGCAGGAGGCTGAGGGGCCTTGCTGCCACCCTCCAATGTAGGTCACGAGGGAACCCAAACTGTCAGTTCCTGCTTGAGATTCTGCTGATGAGGGGGTGGATTTGCAGTGTGGCCATCGTAGGGTCAGCCGAGGTCTGGGTGGGCAAGTCCAGGGAAGCTCTGTGCTGGCCTTGGAGAGGGAGCCGTGATCACTCGGGGTGCAGTGTGCTCTTGGGTTCCCGCCCATCCCTGTGAAACGTCCCCAGTTCTGTAGGTCTAGGCACCCTGGGAAGGAGATCCATTTGAAACTCTTGCAGGTGATGAGAGCCAAGAAGGACCTCCAAACCAGACAGGCAGCAGCAGGGCTGGTGGAGGTGGTGGCAGCCACGCTGCCTGCCGCTGGCCTGTCAGCCAGCCGACCGCCGCGGCTTCTGGCGTCTTGTGACGATGCCTGTAAGCCTTATGCTTTGTCTCCCCGTCTTTGAAAAGGGGCTACTACCTTGAACACTCACGTGCCGGGGGGAGATGGACGTGAACGTTGAAAACCACGGGATTTCCAGGACTCTCAGGTCAGAAGGAGCATCTCAGAGCACCACACCAAATCACTTTGTTCCCCATGCGTGGGAAAGGCAGGCCCCAAGAGTTCGCCCCCTTTCCCCTCTTCTGCATGTAGGAGGGTGACGCTATAAAGACATCTGGGGAGACCTCAAAGTCCCCGGGGTAGGCAGGCACTGTGGCTTGCGATGCGAGGGCAGATGACTGCCGACTGCTGGCGCCATTAGGTGTGAGAGGTGCGGGGCTGGCACGTTCGGCACGCACGGGGTTTGCGGCTTTTCCAGCCAGTCAGCTGTCCGCTGGCAGCTATGGGATTAGAGGGAGGATAGTAACGTTCAATGAGAAGGACTCTGTTTACAGAAAACAATGGAAGTGGGTGAGTGAGGGAGAGAAGTCAGACTGACTTTCTCTGATGGGGACCAAAGTGTGTGAAGGCTAAGGGCTCTTGAGGACACATTTCCAAGTGCTTGGGACATCTTCAGAAGGAAGAGTCGTATTCTTTTGGATCCCAACTTTTCTTGGGCGAGGAAATGGCGGGACACGTGGAGGCACTGTGTGGCGGGAAGCCGCACTCCACACCTGCTCCAGCCCAGCCCAGCCGGCCTGTCTTCCCTCCTTCCCTTCGGTGGGGGCTCAGACGTCTCGCCAGTGACACTCCACGCCTCTCCTTGGGGACAGCACAGGCCCAAAGGCCAGCGCTCATTTCCCAAGCCACCTTAGCTGTGAAATATTCTCTTATTTAAAACATTTTTTGATAAATTATCTGTCAGACGTAGATGAAGTTAACATTTCTTTTGATCAATAAAATAAATATTGAGGTTACGAGCTAAGTACTGTCTCAGTTCCTAAGGATGCTGCTCACTGAGGCGTCCGTGCAGCCCCAGCCCGTCCGGGTTAGCAGACTTTGCAGAGCTGGTATAATCTTCATTCATAATATATGGTGGTTTGTGCACATTTCCTCCACGTGTGAAACCTATTTAATGTTAACATTCTCAAATTGGAGCTGGTTATAAATAATGCACCCAGGGATGTGATGTGGGGCAAATTATTTCTTTGTGTTGTACCTGTCAGGGCAGTGGTTACAGTTTTAGTCTTTGTAAATAGTTTTGCACAACTTGGACCCAGATTACTTCCAACAAAGAGAGAGGGCTCTTTGTCCCACTTTATGTAAATGAAAAACCTTTAGCCAATTTGTGGTCCAAAAAATAAATAGTATGAAGAGCTTGCAGACAACATTTATTTTGTATGTACATTAATGGGCACTTCCATTTTTCCTGGAGGCCAGAATCCACTTTGAAATTCATGTTTGATAAATTCCCTGGCTTTCGGAGTAATTTAACTGTCTATAGGGCTGTTGATCCTCGGAGTGTATTGCTGAACCTCAGGGAGTTGTGCACCATTTCTGCATATCCAAGTTCAAATATATGCTCACGACTGGTTTAAATTTTAAGTTGTTGATCTTATTTCTGATAGATTTGTTAGCTTATCCTCCATTTCACTTCTAAAACCTGCTCCTAATCCTCAGATGCTCTCTTCTTAAACACATCTTCGCTAAATTCATTGATTGTGTTAGCAAATTGTACCTTGAACAGTCGTTCTGCAAGCACGCAGTAACACCAGGATTGCGAGTGCCTTCACTCAGAGGCCAAGGAAGTCTGATAACCTGGCTGCCAGTTTATCCTGGGTATCAGTTTTCATGTCTGTTACAGTAGGTCTGAAATTTTCACCAGTTCTAATAGTTTTTTTTTACTAATTTTTTGTGTTATCAGTTATGCATATAAAATGTAAGCCTAGTCTATTTTTTAAACTTAAAAAAATTGGGGGGGGTAGGTAATTATTTATTTATTTAACGGAGATGCTGGGGACTGAACCCAGGACCTCGTGCATGCTAAGCATGTGCTCTGCCACTGAGCTGTACCCTCCCCCAAACAAGCCTCGTCTACTGATTTTTGGTTTATTCTTGTAATTCTTGACATTTCATTGGTATTACAAATATTATTTTTCATAATAAAGTTTTTAACTCGTTACTGGTCTAAGTAACTGCCTTTTTCTCCCTAATCTATTTTTAAAGGAAGTTTCTAGCATTAATAATAAGTAAGTGAATTCTGCAAACACTGAATTTAGACCACTTGCCCTGTTCGTAAACAGCTTTCTCTCAGGCCTGTTGCGATTCCCCAGGCGTTTGGATGCATGTGTGTACTGTCTGAGGTTGTGGCCCTCTCATCACCTTGGGCTGTAATTTGTGTCTAGAGGGTGAGGAGGCCGTGGCTCAGATGGTGAGCAGCCGGCGCACCGAAGGCAGGGGCTCTAGAACCCCGCTGTGCCACACCTCAGGTCAGGGCTGTGCCCAGCATCCTGTGTTTCTCCCCAAACTGAATCGATTTCTTACGTTCACCTTTCTAAAGGCGGCTCTTCTACTGAAACACGTTTAAGTTCAAATTGCAGAGCATCGTCTGTATTCCGCTCTTGCCATCTGTCTTCGTCCGTGGAGCCCACCTGTCCGGGGCCAAGCCCAGGTACGTTATGAGACTCGGACTCTGCTTCTCTGCAGCTCAGAATTTTGAGGCCTTTCTTACCTCTTTATATTTTTCTTCTCTAGAAGGTGATTTGTCTAAAGGGAAAAAAAATTCTTTCTGTGTGGCCTGTTCAGCCAGACTTAGGAACTTCCTCTCTGTAGTTCTCAGGCCCAAGCTGACCAGCATTGCCAGAATTCAAATTTACAGTCTCTGGGGCAACATTTTAATAGAGTTTTTGCTAGTGTTACAGCTTAACTCTGGTGTTAGATTCAGACTCTACCATGGAGGTTTAACCACCCAATTTTATTAGCAGCAAAATAAAAGTATCAGGGACCTGAAATCCCGGTGTTTGTGTCCTGGGGGGAGCAGTCTTGCCCCCTTCCCCCAGTGGTAATTTACATCTTCTTGGATCAGGGTGCACGTGAACTTGGAGAGCAGTTAAAAAAAAAAAAAGAAGCCATTGGAGAACATTTCTGACTTAAATGAATTCTGTGCAGGAAAAGAATACCCAGCCCATATTATCTTTGCCTTTTAAAGGAAATAAAGCTTTGATAGCAGGAGTATTTGATACAGTTGTGCACCCTGGACAGGGATTACTTTAGAGGCTAGATTAATAGATCTGGAACATGGAAATGAGAATAATGAGTCTATCCATTTAAGATTTTTTTTTCAAAGTATTTCTAATCTGAGCTTTTGGGCTTTCAGAGGAGTGTTGGGCCCTGCGCTCTCTGTGTAATCCCCGCCTGCCTTTAGCTGCAGGGTCCTCTGCTTTACAGGCCGCGTCCACCAGTGATGTCGGCATCACCTCGGTAGTTCACATTTTCATGCTTTTGGCTTCAAAATGTGGAAAGGAAATTGCAGCTATAAAAGGAGTCAAGGGGCTGAAGACTGGTCAGGGCGTGATTTCTCGCTTTAAACACAGAGCCCTGGACTCACACTCGGGGCTTGTGCCCCGGCTCTGATGCCAGCTCTTACAAGTTACTTCAGACTGAGCGGCAGTTTCCTTTGTCCACGATGCGGGGATGCCGATGCCTGTGCCCTGGTTCTGTAGGGAGGGTTCCATGAGATAACGGGAGAAAGTGCTTCCAAAGAGGTGAAACGCCGTGCAGTGCGGCCTCGGGAAGGGTGTGCCGCTGGGCGGTTCTTGCCTGTTCCCAGAGCTTCCCCTCGGGTCAGAAGAAGGGCTGGAGGAACTGATTTTGGCCTTCACTAGGGATGCCAGATAGAATATCCAGGACGCAGTTAAATCTGTCTTTCATGTAAACAGCGAGTCATTTCTTGCATGAGTATGTCCCGTGCGCTACGTGGGATAGGCCTGCACTGAAAATGATTTGCTGTTGATCTGAGATGCCTATTTAGCTGAGCACCCTGTAGTTTCAAGAGCTAAATCTGGCCACCCTGGCTTTCTCAAAAGCCTTGCTCCAGAAGGGCTTCCCTTCTTTGGTGTCCAGCAGGACCTAAGATCCCAGCCGTCTGCTGAAACACGGTTTGGGGTGGCACGCAGAGTTGGAGCCTGGATGTTCCAGGTGTGGTTTTCATCCACATCCACATGTGATTTTTCATTTGCACCTCAGTTTTCACATTTTTTAAATGGACATGGAGCTCACCCCATAGCGGTGCTGTGAGGGTACAAGGAGCTGATGCGAATTCCTGGAAGGCCTTAAAGCACCCAGCAGCACAGCACTCCCACGCACCTTTCCGGGGAAGCACAGCCATCTGCTGGCCCTCCGTGCTGTGAGTGGGTAGTTCACTGCAGCAATACAAGGGCTTTGTCAGGCATCTTTCCCAGCAAAAAGTATTGGTGAAGCTTATTCTCCCCCAATTTAATGTTTACATGTCTTCCATCGGCTTCACGCATTATCAGTAAATAATTTTTATTTGCTTTGTCCATTGCTCGCAGGAGCTGGGTCACTGGTTCCATTTTCGGAGCAATCACTGAGGTGCCTGGCCCTTTAAGCCTGCCAGAAGGAGCACATGGTCTGTGGCCCTGGCGTCTAGGAAAGCCAGTGGGGAGCGATGCGTCCCCAGCTGTCAGAGTGTCTCATCCCTCCACGGGAGCAGTGAAGCACGCCACCGTCACTTCTAGAAGATGGCGCAGGGGCCCCAGGGGCGGGAGGGAGCGGGGCCTGGCTGTGCCTTCAGTCAGTCTCGGGAAGGCTGACTGGGCCTGGAGCCAATCGGGCAAGATGGCAGCAGGCGCGATAAGGAGGCTTGGAAGTGGGGCAGCTGTGACAGATGTGACGGCCTCTGGCCGCCGCTGGGCTGCAGAGGAGCTGCCGGGGCGGCTGGTGCGTCCCACCTGTGGGCTCTGCACTGGGCCGTGGGGCTGGCTGAGCCCTGCCCTTTGCTCTCTCCCCGCTCTCGCTGCTGCACACATCCCTGCTGCCTGACAGCCCCAGGCTTTTCCCGGCTTCTTCGAAGAGCCTAAGTTAACCCGCACTGTTCCTTCCTTTTCCTCTCCATGAAGGCCGTGTTTTCTCAGCCCCGCTGGGCGCTTCCCTTTCATTTCTTGGGAAAGAAAAGTTCTGTCTGCCTGCTCCCGACGGCAGCGGTCCTCCCTGTCAAGGTGTGAGTTGTTCACAGGCACCCCGTCAGATGCATCTGGTCCAGCCACTTTGTTGACTTTCTTATTGGCTCTTTCTCTCGGCTGCATTTGGCCTTCTGATGCTCCTGAGATCCCTTCTGCTCTGGTGGAGCTATTTGTAAGGTTTCCCCCGGGTCCTCTGAAGCGTCTGCTGCCTCCTCCTCCACCCTCTTCCTGCATTCTCTTTGTTTTCCATTGTTACAGCTGGCTTTCCTTCGTAGGAAACTGTTTTTTTCTTTTTGGCTGAATTTTGCTTTATTCTCATAAAAAGGTGGGATTTTACTGCTTTCCACCCCCTGTGATTGATGGAAAAGAATATTGTACCAATTGATTGAGATAAAAAATTAGTGCTTCTCCATAGGGAAGCCAAATTAGCCATCAGAAGTAGGTGCATGGAGTATTTTAAGAGTTTTTTGATTAATTCTCGTGATGTGAGACCTTTTGACACAAAGTTTTATGTGCTGCGATGTGGGAGGAGGAAGATGTGGTAACGGGTTATTACAGATTTTACTTTTACCTTTAGTTGATTTATTGACCTACTCTTCTGTGATACGGAATAAGAGCACTGCAGATCTGCGGGTGTCTCCCCTCAGACAGAACAGTTCTGGGCGTGTATTTTCTAGAATGCAGGCTCAGAGTTTCAGGGATTAAGCCTGAAAGACTCAGAATAGAATTTTAGTCAAAATGCCTACAGTTATGGAAACAAAACAGCCGAAAGAGGCCCTTCTAACTCAGATAGGTGTCACTCAGCACCTAAAAGTGACAGCTAATCAATTCTTTGATCACCCATGCAGAAGGAGAAAATCCTAATTTAACAGAGTGTTGATAGCAAATAATTATTCACAAGAAGCATTTTTGACAGTGACTCATTTGTTCTTATTTTAAAAACATAAAAACATACTCTGTTTCTTAAAAGCTGTTGTCACCTTCACGGCTCCTTACTGCATCACTGAGGGCTTAGTTTTATTACAACCTACAGTCTAACCCGAGTCATTACCGCTGCCGCTCCCGCTGCCGCCTGACACCGCTGTTACAGAATGCTGCAGGCGGGGTTCGGGCGTGTTGGAAGGTTTCTTGGCGATACTCTTGAATACATATTTTGAAAATAAGGACTTTGTAAGTTGAATACATTTGCTGATAGAAAGCAGTTTTACACACGTGAGTTTAAATAGGCAAACAGATGTATTGAATTCATAGTTCCAGTTAACAGGGAGTGTGATCCTGTAATTTTATCTCAAAGAAGCAGCAAAAACTCCATTGTTTTCAGTTCATGGAAACACATTTAAATATTTTGCATTAAAAGCATTGCTTGTTGAAATTAGTTTACAAATGACATGTATTAAAGTATCTTTGCACGTTAAAATTGAGAGCAAAAGTCTGTTACTTTTTTTTGGCAATCTGAGGGACAAAGAGCTCTCCTAACCCTTCTGACTGTGGCTGTTTTTGGTGAGTTTAAAAAAGTTGGGTTTTCCTTTTTCATTTTCCCTTTGTGACAGAAGGCTTGGCAAACAGACATACATTGCATTTTCACTAATCTATTAATCAGATTGGAATTTGGATGAATCATCTAGAAGCATGTTAAACGAATTGCCCATCTCTTTGATTTTTAATTGCTGGGATAGCTTTTTATCTCTTCCTCTTTTAGGTTAAAAAATAATCCAGGTTGTGGAGGATGTGCTGTGCCTTGGGGCCCCCCACCCTCGTTTTGGGAGTAGGGGTCTGGGTGCGGGCCTGCTGGCCACAAGAGGGCGCTCTGCAGATAAGGGTTTGTGAGTTTTGCCAAATAAGAATGTGATTCTCTGGGACAGTTGGGTGGCAAGAAAAACCATATTATTTTTCAAGTCTTTGTTAACATCTGGGGCCCCTAGCTGTACTGGCTAAGGCTCCCAAACTGATGCACGCCCACTGTGGTCCACGTAGAAGAAGTAAAGCCTGAAGACCAGCAGGGGCAGATGCTTTAAGTGGTTGGGGAGATGTTCTCACCCTGAAAACCCTTGCTTCTGCTTCTGGGAGGTTTGATGGGTGGAAGGCAGCAGGCCCACTTTCTCCAAAACTGGTTTCTCTTGGTTTTTTAGGTCGAATACTTGGGAGCAAGAATGGTGCTCATTAGAACAAGTTTTGCTGGGATGTTGGAGTCAAAAAACCCAGTGACTTGGCGGGCGTTGGTGGTTCACCCTCCGCCGGCTGCCACTCTCCCATGCAGCCCCCGACCCCCGCGGGAGCAGCCACACTGGGAGCCCAGGCCCGGAGGCGGGTCCGCAGACACCCAGCCCCGGTCCAGGCACGTGTTGCTTAGCAACGCGGGCCTGGTGATGCTGACACTTCGAGGAGAGCCGCTGGACGCCCGCCCACCAACAATGGGAATAAATTTGCTAACTGGAGGAGGAGGAAGCCGGCGGCCTGGCGCTGTTCTTCCAGCCCGGGCCTCTTGGTGCTGAGGAGAGAAGCTTCACTTATCATCCCCCTTTATGAGGGCAGGAGGGGGAAGGCTTCCACGGTGCATTGTTGCGATCCCTCAGGGGTAAATTTTTAGCTGCAGAATTTATGAGTTGCACATTTATTTGATTTGGCTTTTGGTTAATTTTTTTTCTCCTCTTGTCAACCTGACAATATGAGGGCAGACGAATGCGGTCCCTGTAGAAGAGGCAGTAAACGGTGCTGGTCGAGCTCCTTTATAGGGGGCTTCTAGCTGCTCTCCCGTCCCTTCCCTCCCCCATCTCCCTCCTTCCTTCCTTCCTCCCTGCTCTCTCTAGTGCCAGTTCAGCAAGGCTCATGCAACCAGAACACTCCACTCTAAATAAATAAATCCAGAAATAAATACGGATGTGAGCCTCATTAACATTACGTGTCAAATCCCTAAGCACAGGACCCCAAATGGCCCCCTGGGTCTCCCAGTAATTTCTGGAAAGCATATAAAAAAGATGATCAGTGGCTGTATTTGTGGAAATCATTAGCAGGGTGGGGGGAGATATGCTTATAAGTCAATAATTCTTTTTGACAGAACCTTAGCACAGGTTCTGTGATGACTCTCCTTAATGGAAGGAAAAGACATACGGCCTGACTTTTATGACAGATGTCAGGAATCCTGGAAAGTGGCGCAAGGAAGATCTCGGTTATTTCTTTCCTTCTAACTGACATGGATGTATGGGACATTTTGTCAACTTAATGACTATTTTCTTTGGTTCTTCTGATCACCCCATGGCAAGAGAATACAGTGACCCACTTTTCAAAGGACGGTAAATATCATCGAAAGCAAAATCTGTGTTAGAGAAAATCTAAAGAGCAGATGTCAATCTGAATTCTTAAAAATCATGTAATGTTGGATTTATTCCACATTACCTATGCAGTGTGCTGATCTTTGGGGTTTAAAAGTCAGGACAGTCAGTTTCACATTTAACTCTCTAATGAAGTTTCTATGGCTCCCATGTTGTTTATTCTAGAGAATGTTGAGTTAATGGTCCACCACCAGAGAGCTTTTCCTACTGTTTTGCATTCTGAGATTTATAAACATGACCCTCAGCATGGTCTAATAAAGATGTGGTCATTGGATCCCGCCCCCCCAAATGAATCACCAAAGCAGATAGGTGACATGCCAGCTTATGTGAGCCGCTTTATTTCTTTGAAGGAGTCATTTCTAGTGATATACGCAGAGTTGTATTTCCAAGAGAGCTGATTACGGGCCATGAGTGGACAAGTTTAGACATTGGCCCTGATTTGGAGAACACGTTCCCAAGGCATAACTAGTAGATTTGATTTGGGAGAAAAGAAGGTACGAGATACAATGCAGCACTTTGTAATCATTTATTGGTCTTGGAAAGGGCCCTGAAGGTGCTTGAATTATAATAGAAAACAGCTGTTATAAATCAGGCTGTGAGTGCAGGGGACGTTCCACGGCAGAACAGACGTTTGCTGGGGAGATGTGTTTCCTGGCCCTCACTTGGTTTGTGAGCAGAAGGGAAACTTAGGTGACATCAAGATGCACCCGATTTTCTTTTTCCTTTCCTTTTAGCACCGAAGCAGTACCAGCAGCATCCCTCCTGGCTAAGCCTGAATTGTTGAAGGGATGGTGAACACTGTTTTTTCAAGAGCACAGTTTTGAGGGCCTCTGACTGCCTGGCTGGTGGGTACTTTCACTGATTTTCGCAGATTAGGTTTACAAACAATTTGATGTACCGTGTACCATACCTATTCGAGCCAAAGAGACAGCCTGGTCCTTTCTTTCTCCCACTGCTGAGTCTGCCCTCCAGGTTCCCATTCCCTTTCCAAACGCCCCCTTGCCTGACTGTGTCATGACGTCCATCTCCTTGGTTTCTCTATTCCTGGTCTCCATCTCCACCCAATTCGTGTCTCTTTCTTCTTTTGTCATTTCAGTTCCTGTCCTTCCCCCACTTCTGCAGCACTAGTGAAAATGAAACATTGACTTGGGTTTTTGGAACCCTCAGTCAGGGCTTCAGAGAGTCCATGGCAGAAGAGGGTCCCCTTCGTGAGATCGTGGAGGTTAACTTAGGCACCCTCCCAGCCCGGGGCTCCCTGTTGCTGGGACCGGTGGTTTTTTTGCCCATAGTTGGTTGGGCCAAACCAGACATTGCTTTTCGGTCCTGCAGATAAGAAGAATGGAATAGAAACTTAAAAATATTTATATTTAAATGAATTAATGATTTTTTTATTGCAGTATAGTTGATTTACAATGTTGTGTTAGCTTCTGGTATACAGCACAGTGATTCAATTATATATATTTGTGTGTGTGTGTGTGTGTATGTATGTATGTATGTGTATGTATATATATATATATATATATATGTATCTTTTTCATATTCTCTTCCATTATGGTTTCTTTGTGCTATACAGCAGGACCTTGTTGTTTGTCTATTTTATATATAGTAGTTTATATCTGCTAATCTCAAACTCCTAACTTATCCCTCCTCAAACCCCTCTTCTCCCTGGTAACCATAGTTTGTTTTCTATGTCTGTGAGTCTGTTTCTGTTTTGTAAGTAAGTTCATTTGTATCATATCATTTATAAGTGGAATCTAAAATATTACGTAGTATTTGTATTTCTCTGTCTGACTTACTTAATATGATAATCTCTAGGTCCATCCCTGTTGGCTGCAAATGGCATTATTTCATTCTCTTTTAATGGCTGAGTAGTATTCCATTGTATAAATATATCTCTTCTTTGTCTTTTTGTCTGCCAGTGGACATTCAGGTTGCTTCCGTGTCTTGGCTATTGTAAATAGTGCTGCTGTGAACACTGGGGTACACGTATCTTTTTTAATTTGAGTTCCCTCTGGGTATGTGCCCAGGAGTGGGATTGCTGGATCATATGACAACTCTAGTTTTAGTTTTTTAAGGAACCTGCATGCTGTCCTCTATAGTGGCTGCATCAGTTTACATTCCCACCAACAGTGTAAGAGGGTTCCCTTTAAAAGAGACTTTCTGAATTGATTTTGAACCTCTTCCAAGTCTTTCGGAACGTGTTGGAGTTTTCACAGTTGCCTTCACAACCGGTGTTTGAGCACAAAGGTAACATTTTCTTTAGCAATAGACAGGAAGAGCATCCGCACCCTCAGAATCAGGATTAATGGGGCCATTTGGAGTCAACAATTTTAGCTGAAGCTTTCCATTTTCATGTATAATTTTGCACATGTAACCAGAAGTCCAGAGAGAAGTCAAAATTGGTAAATGCCATTGTGAGTTTTATTTTCTAATTCTATTAGAGTTTCTCATTCTCGAAAGTTTGTATTTGGCTTTTTGCTTTGCTCACTTAAATGCTGTTCAGTTTGTTTTTTCAAAAAGAACAACTCCTGTTCTCTTCAAATGAATTATTTAATTATCTACCAGAATTTTTCTGTGAAAACCTTCTTATAAGAAATAGCAACATATTTAAATCTAATCTACGTAGTTTCTCTCTTGTTAGAAACAACAGTTGGCCCCTGCAAGTGTGGACCATGTTTTTCTAGTTTCCAGGCCAATGCATGCATTTCACCATCATATACATTCTCAGTGAAGAGCGGCTTAAGTGATCTGCTTTGTTCACGGCTTGATTATGTTATTTTACTGTTCCTGAAGACCTGACACAAGGCAAATTTACATTACTGTGCTCCTAATTAGCCGATAATCCTTAAGGATTTGAATGATACATACCCAGAGTAATGTCCTCCTTCACTAAACCTGAATTTCCTTACGTCAGGTTAAGGAGACAGTGGATCTGTGGCAGAAGGCATCTTGGTGATGACAGCCCTCAACATGTCTGTCTCCCGATCCCACTGCGTTCAAAGCCACATGATGGTTTCAGCAGTATCATAAGTCCCGTCACAGGGAATCAATCAGTGCCCTGTGCAGCTGGGGAAGGGCTGCTCGGTGGTTCATCAGATGGGAACGATTCTTGTAGATGCTGCTTCTAGTTTTTAAATTAAATCAGCAGCGCCTGCCTTTGCCTGTGATCTGCACCCTGCCATGTCTGCTTTACACTTTCGGTTGGAAATGTGTCCATGTCACACAACAGAGGACCCACATGGGCCCACGGGCAGCCTGGTGCCACTGGTGCCCGTTGCCCTGGCTCTGAATCCTCTTGCCTCTCTGTACACATGGCTGTTGTCTCCCTCACACCATGAGATGCTCCTCTTCCCTTGATGCTTGGGGTGGCTACCAGCTGGGGGGATGTTGGGTTTCCCTGTGTCTTTCTTCCTAACCCAACCCTGTCTTGTTTAGGTCTTTTTGTCCCACATGGCAGTGTGCTTCAGAGGAGGCAGGCTCTGTCTTCTTTCGCAGGAGTAGGTCAGGATTGGTCTAAGCCAGTGCTTCTTAAACTATTTGGACCATCATTCACAGTAAGAAATTCATCTTACGTTATAGGTGAACACACACTTAAGTAGGTAGGAATCTATATGTGGATGTTTACATCTGGACTCAAATTTTGATTTAAGAAAATGGGAGTTGGGACCAATGATTGTTTTAATTTTAGTTTCCAGTACATGGTCTAAGCCAATCATGATGGCTCACTCTCCTAGCTTGTGATTGGTTTAAGTGAGGGCATGTGATGTAATTCTGGCCAATAAGAAGCTGAGGAGCTCCTATGAAGGGTTTGAATTACTAGCAAAGAGACAAGAGGGGAGTAACTGTTCCTTTCCTGGTGGGTGTCAGGCTGCCTACTTATGGTGCCTGAACCTGAACGGTCCAGGAAGGGGCCAGGCTGAGATGGCAGAGGGGGAGGGGCCGGGCTGGGATGGCAGAGGGGAAGAGGAAAGACAGCCTGTCCTTGAGTGTGTTGCTGAATTGATCAGTGCGCTCCCTGCCACTGCAGGAATTCTTGTTGTGAGATAAATCTCCCCGTTGTCTCAGCCAGTTCAGCTAGAGTTTTCTGTTTCTTACAGTCAAGAGCTTCCTAACTCACGTGCTTTTTCGGTGTTTAGAAATCAAATAACCTGAGCCGGGGTCTGTGGTAAGCGATGCTGATGGACCAGGGCCATATTCTAATTAAAAGAATAAGATGAACTTGGAACCCTTTTTGTCCTGTGAAGCCAACCGAACATTTGTGGCTTTAGTGGCCCGCGGGACTGGTTTTGGGACCTGGTCCAGCAGACCACTGGAATTTGTGATTTGACCTTGTGGTCTGGCTCTTTGTAGGTGAGCTGGAAGGCCCGGGCTGTAGAGTCGTTTGCAGTGTGGCTGAGCCTCCCGTTTGGATTCTGTGTGCTGAGGAATGGATTTGGTGTGCGGTAACGACGTCACGGGTGAGTCTAGTGGACACAGCAGCTCTGTGACGTGCTTTGTGCTTCTCCTCCTGAAATTGTGGACTCACTGATTCTTGAACATGACTCAAACTCATTTTCTCATGATGAAGCATTGTCTACCCCACCACCATCCTCGCACCTCCCACACCCAAAAAGCGATTTGGTAATGCTGGAAGTGAAAAGAAAGTGAAGGAAACGGGAATTCACAGCCAAGAAAAGGACTCGGGGGCAAAGTCGGGAGTGAAATGCGGGCGTCAGTGGCGCAGGCACAGCACAAGGAGGAGCCCCTTGGGGGGTCTACGTGGGAATGGAAAGTGTGACCTCAGAGATCGTGGGAGGCGTCGCCCGGGGCACAGACTGCTCGCGGACGAGGGCTGAGTGTCGTGGAAGCTGGGGGAGCGCCTGTGCTGGGCTGTGTGCCGACCCAGGTGAGCTTGTTGGGAACTGTGTCCCTGGGTGGGAGTGTCCTGCGTGAACGTCAGGGTTTTCTAACCCGTGGTGTGTGAATGCTCTGAAGGTCAAGAGGGTGGCAGGGGCTCTGCTTTATAGGAGATGCAGGTCATTCATCGATAGGAAATTGCAGTCATCGTTTTATTTTTGATAGTCTTGCTGAGTGTGCATCCTCGCAGACTTGCGTGGCCTCCCTGCTCGCCTCCTGTGACTAGCCTTTGCTCAGGTTCAGTGTGTTAGGTTTATCAACTTCCAGGGACTTAATTAATTAAACAACAATATGTCAAGTGTCTACAGTGTGAGGTGCTTGGTGGGGACAAAGAGGCACAGGAACCAGAGACAGAAGAGGGAGTAGTGAATCACTTGGTGACAAGCAGGTAGCCGCTGAGAATGTGGACCCGATGCTGAGGTCACAGCTCCGGACACTTGTCTGGTCTGTGCCGTGAACACCTGCATCACTCATCTCCCTCCGTGGCGTTGCCCACAGTCGAAGCTGGGGCCCGAGGCCAAGCCTTGTGTGGTAACAGTTTGCGCTGTGTGTGAGGCGCTCGTCGGCGCTGAGTCTGCCTCCAGGTGCGCGGACTACCGCCAGGGTGCTTCTGGGGCCGCCACAGTGGCGAGCACGTGCTTGTGTGTAAGCTTACCTAGTCCAGGTGTGTGTGTGCAAGGGTCCTTTTCAGAGAGATGATGGAGAAAGCAAAGAGGGAGCAGGTGGAGGGAGAGCCCCGTGCAGCAGGAGTAGGGAGCTTCAGCTGGGGCCAAGAGGAGAGGAACATGGAAGGTTCCAGAAAAGTCTGGAGAACCTGCAGAGTGACGCCAGAGACCAGTGCAGTGGGTTGAAATATGTCGCTCTGTGGTCTGCTGAGACAAGAGGTACAGTTTTTAAGACAAGTTCTTAATGCTTTAATCATCTGTGGTGACTTCAGAGTTTTAGATCTGGAATTTATCAATTTGCTTATAAAAAGAGAGATGTAATGTTTGGCGCCATGCCCAAGTTAATTAAAGTTAATTAGAAATTGGTTATTTGATTTTGAATAGATAAGTTAGCCATCATACCTGAGAAAGGTGCATTTATTCCTCAAAGAGTCAAATCTGCCCCCAGAGCACATGTTCTGTGCAGGCCTTGTGGCCCACGTGGCCAGGGACCGTCATCTGTGCTAGGTCCGCCCCCACCTTGGAGGCGCCGACGTCTGGGAGGTGCTCGCCGGCAGGAGTCTCCTTCGTTAAGCCTGGACACCGAGAATTTGAGGTTTGTTGAACATGTTTTCCTCTGATGTCCATGTTCTGAAATTCCTAGGAGAACACAGGGTACCCCCTTGAGGTGTTAATTACGCTGTAAAACCATTTGCTTTGGGGAATCTGATTTCATTTATTCATCTTTCAAAACTGAATCGCCAGAATCCAGAGAAGATAACAGTTGAACATAGAGTGTTTTGCGAGGATGTCAGCTGAAACTCAGAAATGTGTGTACAGTAGAAAGTGTGGAATCATCCGCTTTTGGGCTTCAGTCGTTTTCACAGTGTTGTTTGAACCTGTCTTTCTCTCAGTCCCAAAGGAAGCAGTCCCAGTCAAGCTGCCTTTTCTCCAGGTCTAAATTGTAAGTGTCTTTAGGGCAGGAGAGGCTTAGGGATTTTTTTGGGGGGGGGCACATTCCTATGGATTCTAGAATATTCCATGTGTTTGGGTCTTACTTCTGGGATTGTTAAAAATAACTGTGGCACTCGATGTTTGAAGCACACGTGGCTAGCCCTTCTGTGATGGCGACAGGGCTCATTAAAGCCCAGATACCCTGGGGGTCTGAATGCCCAGAGCCCCAGCCTCATCCAAGTTTCCAGGGCTGCAGTGTCATGACATTGTCATTAGCAACTTGAATTGATGACAGAAGACAGCAACTGACCAGAATGAAACTTTAAAAGTGAAAACTGGCGAAACAATTGTTATTGACCTAAATGGAAAGTGAGTTTTGTAATTTGAAACTAAATTATTTCCAAACATTGCTGGAGTTGTCCCTGAACCGGGAAGATGGTGAAAATCTGCCTTCAAAAGTTCTTGCGAAGCACGGAGGTTGCCAGCATCGTTCGGAAGCACTCTGAGGAGCCCTTGTGATGCATCCAAAGGCTTGCACGCAGCCCCTGCAGAGCTGACCCGCAAGATTTGAGGAGATGGGTCCCAGGTACACGCAGGTGAGTGCGAGTCAGAGAAATGTAAGCCGTGTGAACGCATCCTTCCACACGGGGATTATCATCTTTCATTCAGAATTTAGGCCGACAGCGGACAAAACGTAATCACTTTCCAGCATTACTGCACTGTATAAGCATATTAGGAGAGCTCTGTGATGGTAATCAGGGAGTGAGCTTGAAGCCACCCCTAATTAGACTGTCTGCACCCCCCAGCACTTTCCGGTAATGATGTCAGACCGTGTAGCAATTAGTTGCACCTCTATGAATGTCAACACTGTTTGTAAATCATATAAACTTAACCGGGTTTGCTTATTGAAAATCTCCTAAAAAGGAATTAATTAGCTTTGTATGTTTTGGAATCGCAATTTATAGGATCATTTTGGAATCTTTCACTGAGATGAAATTAATTTTTTTTCCCTGCGACTCATTTGAATGGAATCTCTCTGGCAGGGGGCTGCGAAGGAAGATCCAGTACAATTGACTTAATCTTCACTTTATTTCTGTGACGGCCGGTGGAGTGTGGAATTTAGGACGGGGGTTTACTGAGTTAACCCAGTTTTAAGATGTTTTTCTCAGGAGGAAGGTGTATACGTATCATCCGAAGGCTGCATCTTCCCCGTGTTTTCCGCTTTCCGGCCAGTGCAGAGTGTTTCGAGCTCATCTGAACGTGAAGTTCGGGCATCGGAGCAGCCTTGGTGTAGCCGCACGTCATCCTGGGAGACGCCTGTCTGCAGCTGTGTGGGACCAGCTCCGGAGCAACGGCGGATTCCAGGGAAGCGGCCAATTCCAGACAAAGAAATTGGACAAGCAAAACAGACACTCAAGTGCTTTATCTCAGGGCTCTTTTCGTCCGCCGGCAGGAGCACAGAAGCAGCGGGAACCCAGTTTAAAACTGACCGGGCCTTTGATGCGGTTTTCTTGCTGAAACCTCGGATCCTGGTGGTGGATGGTTTACCTGAGCCATCAGCTACGTAGCACATTTATGGTTATTGTATTTTACAGGTTGATAGATTTTTATATTCTGTCCAAGTCAGGATCCTACACCACCTGGTTTATTATTTGGTAATTTACAGTGCAGTCAGGCGTGTTTGGCTTAATGTAGGATAAACTTATAAATCTATTGTTCCTTCACTTGCCAGGGTGGGTGTGCAGTGAACTACAGAGCTGGATGCGTACATACATTTCAGCTCTGCTTTTTTCTTTGATAGGGAAGCAGGCAATAGATAACACAGTGACAGTAGCATCCCAGGAGACAGCAAAATGTGAGAGCAACACCACGTCAGGTTAGTAGGTCATTATTGTGTGAGCCGTGAACCATTAATGGACTGCTACGCCTAGCTCAGTCTGTGTCAGATTATGGCTCTTGGCAGGAGAACTGTTACCTAATAGCTAACTTTGCTTCCTCACTAGTGTCTTATTAGTTTCTCTGATAAAAATGTGCACAGGTATATATTAATAGGGGGGCTCGTTGGAAACAGGCCAGATCTTGGTTATGTCCCCTACCTTCTGCAAACAATGCCTCTGTGTTGATTCTGGTCCAGTACTTCTTTGAGCGAATGGCGTTCTTTCACAGGCATTTTCAGATGTCTTGTAAAACACATAGCTAAATACACAGTGCTACCTGATGCAAAAGGCCCCGCTGTTAATTTTGTTGCTGTTGATGATGTAAAATGAAGAAGTACTGGGAGTGAAAGAATGAGTTAAGGAGAATTTATCCCTGCTACCTCAATCCCTAACTGTCCAAACTGTAAAAACCCTGACGTACTTTTAAATTCTGAGAAATAAAGTCCACTATTCTTGAAACAGTACTCCCAAAGCAAGGGCCACATGGCATTCTATAATTTTTATCATGTGTAAGATAGACAAGAAAAGCATATATTTTTATGTGTGGCTTCAGGTAAAAGCATGCATTTCTAGGGAAATTATAAAGAATCCCTAGTTTTTGAGTTATAATGGCAAGAGGTTTATATTGTGTATTTGGGACCCGTGGTGGAATATTTCTGCCATCTTTTGGAGAAATAAAGGTCACCACATAGTTTCTTTCTTATAAACAACCCCCCACCACCCCACCCCGGTCTCTGTGCTTCAGCATGCATCTCCAAACAGAGTCACAGAAGTGAAGAATTCCAAGATGTTTGCCGGGAGAGATGAGCGTGCAGCTGAGTTTGGACTGGGATTATGCCCCAAAGTCCCTGTGCTGGATTATGCCTGTCATTTTTGGAAATTCTCTATGATGTCAAGAATGTGAAAGGATATGGGTAGCAAATACTAAGGAAATCCTTTTAACCGGATAGGCGGAAAGCAGATTAGCAGAGTTGACGGTCCAAAGAGAGAGATAGGAAGACCACTGGGAATTGGCCTTGGTCTGGATTCAGCCGTGGACCACGTGCCACATTGCCGCTGACGACACGGCTGGAGTGTGCCTGCCGAGGAGGGGGACCAGCTGGCATGTCCGCTGCCACCGTCCTCATTTTCCTGTGGCTGTGGCAGCAAAGATGGCTGATGGAGACCACACCTTCCCTCTGCTGAGATACCCCGGGGCGAGGAATAGGCCTGAAAGGGCTGTTAAAACAGGCTTTTAATGATACTGGTTGATATAATTTTCTTGTTTGATAGAGTACCTATATAATGAAGTTAAGTACTGAATTAATACCCAAATCTATTCTAATCCAAATCCAATTACTCATTCCTGAGTGCACATGTGCATATATGTGCGTGCGTGTTTATATAGAAAGGATTATGTTGTCCCTTCCACCCCAGCACATGCACACGCACACGCACACGCACACGCACACGCACTGGCCTGGGAAGCCTGGTTCCCTTGGACTGGCACCAGTGGGGCCTCTGCATTTCCACACCGACACGTGACCTGATTCCAGTGGCTCCACGTCTACACCCCTTTTGGACTCAGCCACAGATGTGAGTTTAATAAATTGTGCTGCACTGTGTATTACAGGAGTGCTAATTTTAATCCTGAGCATCTTTTTCTCCTTGTCTTTATTTTGAAATTACTGAAGCAAGAACCTGTAGGATAAAATGCCTGAGATACTTTCCACTTAATGATTAATTCCTTATTTGCCTTCCTAGCTAAAAACACTCACGTCATTATGGTTTATTACAGAAGCTCAATTTATATTCTAAATCTTTCATTAAAAATATAATGAGTACGTGAGGAGACATGCTATCACATTGTAATCACCATCTCTTTGGAAGCCTTAGCCCATTTAATTATTTGATAAAGGACATTTTCAGAATAAAATCTTGGTCTTTGGAAAGAAAGTTGATATGGGTTGAGACATTTTAATCATGACTAAATTATGACGAGGGACAAAACAGTACCACTACCCAGCTCCTGAAACAGCAGAAATTGAAGAAACTGACAACACCAGCTGTTGACAAAGACATGGAGCAGCCGGAATGCTCCTGCGTCACTGGTGGAAATTAGAAATGGTGCAGCCACTTTGGAAAACGGCTCGGCACTGTCTTATCCAGTTAAACATACAACCCAGCAATCTCATTCCTGGGGAAGAAAGTGAAAACATGTGTCCACACAAATGACTTCTGCATGGATTTTCACAGCAGCCTCCTTCATAGTAGCAAACACACACACTACGCTGGAAACAACCAGATGTTCATCAAGAGGTGAGTCAGTCAGCGAATTCCGAGCATGTCCATGCCAGGAGCGCTGGGCAGCAGTGAAAAGAAAGAATTGTCGATGCACAGGCAGCAGCGTGGGCGCTTCTCAGCAGTCTGTGGCAGGTGAAAGACGCCGTTGTGTACACGTGGCTGTGAAACCCTTTGCATGGAGCTACAGGAAGAACATCATCAGAAAGCAAGTAAGACGTGCCAGGAGCAGGGACAGAGGAGGCTGCAAAAAGGCGAGAGAACTTTTTGGGCTGATAGAAAGATGGTGGTACCATGACTGCATGAAGTTGCCAAAACTCATCCAGCTGTACGATTAGAATGGGTGGGTTTATTATATATATAAATCATGCTTCAGTAAAGCTGGTGAAAGCAAACAAGACTGAATGTTTAAAATAAAATTCCTCCCTTTAAAAATATGACTTGTCAATCAGAAACCATCCTGGATAAGACTGACTGTGTGTCTCCACACGTCTGTGTTAGGAAGATGAAGTGGAAGGCAGAGGCATGGCTGGAGGGACTGTCTTTAAACTATGATAGATTAATTTTCTCCATTTTTAAAAAGCTCTTACCAAAAAAGTTCAGTTGGTAGAAAATCATCAGACCAGGCAAGTCACCTCGTGAAAAAACGTCTGGTGGAAAAATAATAATAATAATGGTGACCAACACCTGCTGAGAAATTACTGTCCTTCTGACACTCATCATCTGAAATGTTTTATATTTTTAACTGAGGTATAACAGGCATACAATAAGTTGCATGTATTTAAATGTGCAAAATCTGATAAGCTTTGACATCTATGTGCCTGTGATCAACATTATCCCCCAAAGTATCACCCCCCAGAATGCCTCTTTGTGATTCTCCCCCCCCCACCTCTCCCCAGATCCCACAGTCACCAGGCAACCACTGATCTGCTGCCTGTATCCCAGTTTACATTTGCTGGAATTTTACATACATGGAATCGAACCATATTCACTCTTTTCTTCCTTGGCCTCTTTTACTCAGCATAATTATTTTGAGACTCATCCACGTTGTGTGTGCGTCAATAGTCCTTTTTCTTTTAAAAAATGGTTGATTCTTTTTTGTTGCTGTGAATAGTATTTAATTGAATGGCTATGCCACAACTCATCTGCTCACCTGAGGATGGAAATTTGGATTGTTTCGGGTTTTTAGCTATTACAAATAAGTTGCTGTGAGCATTTGTGTACAAGTTTTATGTGGACACATGCTTTCTTTTGGGTGAATAATAAGGAGTGGGATTGCTGAGTCATATGGTAAGCGTACTTTTGAAGAAGCTGCCAGGCTGTTTTCCAGAGTGTTTGTGACATTTCTTTTCCCACCAGCAGTGTAGCATAGTTCCAGTTCCTCCAGAATCTAGCCTTGGTGCGGTCAGTCTTTTCAGTTTTAAATAGGCTAATATGCACGTAGCAGGAAATCACTGTGGTTTTAATTTGTATTTCTCCAATGACTATTTGGAGCATCTTTTCAGATGCTTATTTTTCAAAACTATATCTTTCATGAAGTATCTCTTCGAATCTTTTGTCTAGTTTTAAAATTGAGTTGCTCTGGCCTTATTGTTGAATTCTGAAAGTACTTTATATATGTCTGGTAAAGTTTTTGTAAATATTTTCTCCCAGTCCATGGCTTGTCTTTTGACTCACTGAGCAGTGCCTTTAGCAGAGTAGAAGATTTTTATTTTATCAATTTCTTTTTTTTAATTGAAGTATGGTTGATTTACAATACCGTGTTAGTTTCAGGTGTACAGCAGAGTGATTCAGTTCTACTGTTGGTTTATTTTTATGGATCATACTCTTTGTGTAGTTTCTAAGAAATCCTTGTGTAAGTCAGCATCCCCCAAATTTTCTCTGTGTTTTATTCCACATGTTTTGTGCTTTTAGTTTTTACATTTAGGTGTTTTCTCCATTTTGAGCTCATCTTTGTTGGTGGTGTACATGGATTTCCTTCCTCCATTGAATCATCGTTGCACATTTGTAACAGATTAATTGTCCACACACGTGTGGGTCTGTCTCTGGACTCTGTGGCGCCATCTGCTTGTTAATCCTTATGTCAGTGCTACACGATCTTGACTTCAATAGCTTTAAAATAGCCCCAGAAATCAGTTAGTCCTCCAATTTTGTTGTTTTTCAGAGTTGTTTTGGCTATTTTAGGTCTTTTGCATTTCCATATACATTTTAGCATTAGCTTGTTCATTCTCACAAAGAAATAAGGGAATTTTGGTTGATTTTGTGTTGAATTTATAGTTCAATTTGGAGACAACATGGAGTCTTTTGACGCATGAATGCACTGTGTCTCTAGATTATTGGGGTCTTCCTTAATCTCTCTGCAATGTCTTGTAGTTTTCAGTGTACAGGTGTCGCACCTCTTTTGTCAGATTAACATTTTGGTGCTATTGTAAATGATGCTATTTTTATTTTAAACTCTGATTCTTGCAAATATATGGAAATATAGTGGATTTTTGTTTTTGATTATGCATCCTGCAACCTTGCTAAACTCACATACTAATTTTAGGAGTTTTTGGTAGAATTTACCAGATTGTCTACATAGGTGCTCATGTGACAGTTTTGCCTCTTCCTTTTCAATCTAGGTGCTTTTCACTTATGTATTGTTTTCCTTGCCTTAGTGCCCTGCGTGGAGCATCCAGGACAGCGATGACTGGCAGTCTGAGGGCAGACACGGGGGAGACATTCAGTCCCTCACCTCCGAGTGTGATGTTAGCTCTAGGTTTGTCTCAGGTGCTCTTCTTCACGTTTAGAAAGTTCTCTTCTGCTCCTTCTTTGATGAGAGCTTTTATCAGTGTTGAATGTTAGATCTTGTCAGATGCTTTTTCTGAGTTTTGGAGATGATTTCCTGGTTTTTCTTTTTAGTTTGTTGGTGTGGTGAACCACACTGATTTTCAAATACAAGGTTTAAACCAACCTTGCATTCATGCCCTGAGCCCCATTTTGTTGTGTTGTATTATGCTTCTTATATATGCTTTAAATTATTATTTTATTTCATAACAACCTTATGTGGTAGAAATACTGTTGTTATTCCAATTACTCATAAGAGGAAGTTGAGGCACTGGTGACTCTGTCCCTTGACCAGATCATCTCCCTAGTAGGGACTCGGGTGGACCTGTGGTGGCGGTCTAACCCGAAGCTGAGCTGCTGACCTCCAGAGCAGAAATGCACACTATGTCGTCACTGACACACCTTCACGGCATCATCACCATGATTAGGCACAGTGACAACATTTCATGCTGGTGAGGGGATAGACACAGTTACCAGCTTCCAGCAGTGATCACACTAGACACAGGCTTTCAGAGGAGAGCTTGACACTAAGCCTGAAAGTGTGAGATTTGTACTAACAGGGTAATCAGGGCGTGTGTGACGATGTGTGTGCAGTGGTTTTCCTTGCGGCTTAGGAGATGCAGTTTATATTTTGGAACGTGAATAGATGGAATACGATGGAACTGATAACATGATTTTTTTTTCACCTGGGTATTTCCCCACTTTAATAAATGTTATGGAAAAAGCAGGTAGTAAGTCAGTGTGTGTAGTGTGATCCCATTCATGCAAATCTAATCTTTTATACCCATCTGTCGGGTCAAGAGAGAGGCCTGGAAGGACCCTACCTCTGTAAGTAATAATGATACAGTCATTTGTGTGTGATGAGGGTGGCGGGGAGGGGGAGGGAGCCGGCGGGAGAAGGGGTCCTGGCGTGGTCGCCTGCTGCGGGCGGACTGCCGCTGTCACGCAGCAACTGTGCTGACCATGGTTTCCCAAGGAGCGAGAGCTCACCGCCTCACGGAGCGCCAAGGCTCTTCCAGGTGGGAGGGCCACTGGGAGAGGCTGTGTGGGACCCCTGGCACACGTCAGGGCTTAAGGGGGGGCGCACGGCTCAGCGGCAGAGTGAGCGCTTGGTGTGCACGGGGTCCCGGGTTCAATCCCCAGTGCCTCTGTTAGGAAGAAAAGACCTGCGGTCTGACGTATAAGGAAAACAAACAAAAAACCAAAGCTTAGGGGGAATGAAAGAATGGCCTATTTAGAGTAAAAATTGTCCTGGAAAATCAGGACGCAGGTTTAATAGAAGTGTGCACTCTGACTTTGTGTAGGTGGGGCCACACGAGGTTGGGCACATAGATCTTACTGAGCTCAGGATGCTCCAGAGGGAGGACGTTGCCTGCCCTGGCAGTTTCATGACGAAGGAGCCCCTGGCTTCTCTTGATCACTTCCAACCATCAGGGCTCGCCTGATGTAGCTGGAGAGGGACCCCATTGTTCAGCAGTGATAACTGGTGCCAAGAAATGGTTTCCCCTCCATGGAGCCCAAGCCAGCATCCTTCCATCCCTGCCCCGCTGATGCCGAGGCTCATCTGACAGAACAGGCTCTTCAGCCACCTGGAGGTGGCGGCTCCGGTTCGTCCATCTGTTCCTCTTTTGCTCGGACCCCCTCTGCCCTTCAGGGCTGCTTCTGCGCTGTAGTTTCTGAGCCCCACTGTTTGTTGATGGCAAATAGAGCATGAGGGCTGGGGGGTGCTGTTTGGTCCGTGCTGCCTCCTGGGCGTGGACACTGCGATCCTGACAACTGGTGCTGACTCCACCGTGAGCTGTGAGCGCACCTTGAACTCAGGGGCAGTGAAACTCCGTGGCCCCTGTCTGGGGAGCTGATGGCGGTGTTTCTCGTCCCTTGTGGATATTACACACAGAACTTTCCTTTCATTCCTGGTGATCTTGCTCACGTTTTTGTTTTTGTTTCCGTTTTTCTTTTCCCTCCAGGATTCGACTGTGTCGAGATGCCGTGTGCTGGGTAGTGGCTCTCCTGTGGGTCACGGAGCTCCTGCAGGTTGGGTAAGTCCCCCCCTTGCCGTGCACTCTGTGCCATGAGGTAAAAGCCTGATAAATCAGAGGCCTAGACAGAACCGCTGGGAGCCCCGTGCTGGGAGGCACGCTGAGACCCCCCCACAAAGCCCTCCACCCTAGTTCTGCACGCGTGGGCGTCGTTATTCTGCCACTGTGAGTTCAGGTAATCCTGTCCTCGGCCAGGCCTGGCTTCTCCGTCCAGACCGCAGAACTGTCACAGTGGGCTTCATCAAATCTTTGCCCCAAAGCAAGACCACATCTATCTCAAAGGTTCGCTGATCTACAGCCACTTTGGAGGAAGGACACATGGCGGCTCTGAGTGGCTATTCTTTCCCCACTGTCCAGAAGACCTGCACTGGCCTCTTGTGTTGCCCTTGTGTTTGCTGGTCAGCTCTTGGGCTCTGTGTCTTCCCTCCACAGCCTCTCCCCCCAGCCCCCTGTGTCCCCGCATCCTGCGTCCTGTTAAATAAGAGCAACTGCCGACACTTAGAGGAAGAGTGAAAGCACTGTCTTCCCTGCAGAATCTCACACTTTCTCTTTGGAGCCATGAGATCACACATCTGTGAAATGTTCACACGTGCTAAGAACAAAAGAAGTTTTGGATGTGCCGTATCCGAGTGATTTCCAGATAATTTAATTCTGTTGCCCCAGAGAGTCATTGGGTTTGTAGAAAATAGGGTTAGCACATTTTAACACCGTGAAAAGAAGCTCTTTTCACTAGTAAGCATCATTTAAATGACGAAATTTTTCAGGTAAGTCAATTTTTATTAGTTTTTGGTATCTAAAATTCCCACCTTTAAACCAAATATACTGGTTTGCATGCATCCTCTAATAATGAGTCAGAGCGGTTCTGCTGGGGAAAAAAAAACCAAACACCTGAAAATGTTGAGCAGGTGCAATTTCCAGCATAGCTCTGGTGATGCCCAGGTTCCAGCTCCACACCTATCCTCCCGGCGCCGATGTGACCACCTCTCACTTGCCCTCATGAGGTGAGTGTATTTCTTTGTCTGCCACCAGATCACGAGCAAACACGAGGGCAGGGTTTGTGCCTCATTCTCATTTCTTGTCAGTGCTACGCTGATGCACTGTGCACAGTAGGGCCTCAGTAAATGGCCGTGATATTGATGGTGCGGGAGGACAGCCATCGTCAGCACAGGCCAGCAGAGCAGAGTCACCCATGAGGCTCGGCTCTGAGTCCTTTGCTTAGAAATTCCTGACCTATGAAGGATGCGGAGACACCGAGGTCGCCACATGTCACCGCACGTCCCTGCTCGCTCCTGTGCCTAGGATTCCTAGGAGGCCGCCGTCAGTGGGCTGCCTGCGGACACAACACCTAGACTTTTGGTTTTTCAGTTCTCTGGCTGTAGTGATGCTGAAGAGAATCAGTGCAGCTCGCGCCCCCTGGGCAGGGCCGGCCTTCCCGCGGGCTAAGTAATCCTCTGCCCTGCCCAGATCTGTGCCCCCGGAGTGTTTCCGCCTCCTGCAGATTCCTCTAATTAAAGACCCTTTGGCTTCATGAGTATCTTCAGGACAGGACGGAACTTCCGGGCTGGCTGGGTCAGTCACCCGCTGGGTGAACAGGTACAAGCCCCAGTCTGGGGTACCCGCCCTCTCATCGCTTTGACCGGGAATTCCCACGGCAACATTTCAAGTGTGGCCTCCAGCACAAGTCTTATTTTATTTATCAGTTATGTACATGTGCTCTTGCACTGATACGTTGTGTATGTTTTAAAACAAATGTGAAATATTAATTAAAAATATAAAATAGAGAAAACTACAATTTTTAACATCTTGTGCTCCCCTCTGGAGAACGGTGGCTGAGGGGCACTCTGAAGCCCCAGAGCACAGCTGAGATTAGGGCTCTGAGGGACGGGGACACGTCTGGAGCCAGACCTCCTGCGCTGTGGGCCGCACCTGACACCTGTGGGCTTACGCTCGTCCGTCTGGCAGCGGGGATTCTGCTCCTACAGGGGCAGGCGTGCTGAGGCCCAGCCAGCCAATGACAGGGGACCGCTGGGGCACACCTGTTCTGTGGTGGGGGCTGCATCGGGACCGCAGAACAGTGACCTGACCCTGGCGGCTTGTGGAAGGATGCAAGTTATCCGTGCACAGAGCCCCCACCAAACTAGTGCTCCTGCCTCCCTGTGGTCAGGACACAACCTGGCCTCGCTGATGTTGTAAATATGTCCACGTACCTAGGGTTTCTGAGAGGTCGTGGGCACATTTTCATAGCTGATTGTTTTAATCGCCATATGGGTGTTAGATTTTTGGGGGAATCCTATGCCTGGTCCTTTTGTAAAGAACCTCTCTTAGAAATGAACCACCACTCCCTTATTTTGTCTGTTTTGTACTCTCTGACTTTTGAAGGTAGTTGTGGATGAGAGCAGGTACTTGCTCAC